>NC_092268.1:5103912-5106412 GCF_036320965.1 Panulirus ornatus | reverse complement strand
ATTCGCTTATTGTATCTTTGAGGGTTTTAACACCATTAGAACGGTGGTACGACCCTTGAGCACGACGGTACGACCCTTGAACACACGACGGTACGACCCTTGAACACACGACGGTACGACCCTTGAACACACGACGGTACGACCCTTGAACACACGACGGTACGACCCTTGAACACACGACGGTACGATCCTTGAACACACGACGGTACGACCCTTGAACACACGACGGTACGACCCTTGAACACACGACGGTACGATCCTTGAACACACGACGGTACGACCCTTGAACACACGACGGTACGACCCTTGAACACAAGACGGTACGACCCTTGAACACACGACGGTACGATCCTTGAACACACGACGGTACGACCCTTGAACACACGACGGTACGACCCTTGAACACACGACGGTACGACCCTTGAACACACGACGGTACGACCCTTGAACACACGACGGTACGATCCTTGAACACACGACGGTACGACCCTTGAACACACGACGGTACGACCCTTGAACACACGACGGTACGACCCTTGAGCACACGACGGTACGACCCTTGAACACACGACGGTACGATCCTTGAACACACGACGGTACGACCCTTGAACACACGACGGTACGACCCTTGAACACACGACGGTACGACCCTTGAACACACGACGGTACGACCCTTGAACACACGACGGTACGACCCTTGAGCACACGACGGTACGACCCTTGAACACACGACGGTACGACCCTTGAACACACGACGGTACGACCCTTGAACACACGACGGTACGACGTTTCTACTTAATGATACAACCTACATTAATCACAAACACCCACACTACCACACATTATAACAACTACAACCTCTTGTGTTATTATCACTCATCTAACGAAGGGAAAATGCCAACAACCTACATTCACAGGAGAGAAAAAAAAAAATTTACGAGAAATACGTAATGCGCAGCTTTCGGGGATGTATCATACTCCTGGCAGCGAGGCGCGGCCGCGTTGCCAAACGCTTCTTTTGGCGCCAAGACGAAAGTAAACAAACACTGCGCGCCAAAAACTGCGAAGCGCCTTGTGTGTGTGTGTGTGTGTGTGTGTGTTCGAAAACCGGTAGAGGGTTGGGAGAGGCTTTAACGACCCCTAGCAGTTGTTAGACCTACAGCCCAAACTACCAATCAAGTGATCGAGTATAACACTCCTACGGTTGTACAGACGTTAACAACATATAAAAATACTTCCCTGTCCAAATTTCGAGAATAAATGGTCCAAATTTCAACATTAATTTCTCCAAATTTCAACACATCAAACTCTCCAAATTTCAACTTCAGTTTGACCAAATGTAAAAATTTCAATCTTAAGCTGCTTCAAATTTCAGCATTATATTGGTCAAATTTCAGCATTATATTGATCAAATTTCAGCATCATATTGATCATATTTCAGCATTATACTGACCAAATTTCAGCATATATCGGTCAAATTTCAGCATTATATTGGTCATGGTCAAATTTCAGCATTATATTGGTCAAATTTTAGCATCATATAGATCAAAATTCAGCATTATATTGGTCATGGTCAAATTTCAGCATTATACTGATCAAATTTCAGCATTATATTGATCAAATTTCAGCATTATATTGATCAAATTTCAGCATTATATTGATCAAATTTCAGCATTATATTGATCAAATTTCAGCATCATACCGATCAAAATCAGCATTATATTGATCAAATTTCAGCATTATACTGATCAAATTTCAGCATTATATTGATCAAATTTCAGCATTATATTGATCAAATTTCAGCATTATATTGATCAAATTTCAGCATCATACCGATCAAAATCAGCATTATATTGATCAAATTTCAGCATCATACCGATCAAAATCAGCATTATATTGATCAAATTTCAGCATTATATTGATCAAATTTCAGCATCATACCGATCAAATTTCAGCATTATATTGATCAAATTTCAGCATTATATTGATCAAATTTCAGCATTATATTGATCAAATTTCAGCATTATATTGATCAAATTTTAGGATCATATAGATCAAAATTCAGCATTATATTGATCAAATTTCAGCATCATATTGATCAAATTTCAGCATTATATTGATCAAAATTCAGCATTATATTGATCAAATTTCAGCATTATATTGATCAAATTTCAGCATTATATTGATCAAAATTCAGCATTATATTGATCAAAATTCAGCATTATATTAGTCAAATTTCAGCATTTACCCAAATTTCAGCAGTAAACCAGTCAAATTTCTATACCAAAGATACAAAGTGTTTATCAAAACATTATCATATATAGATAACTCACTGTATCAAACTGGTCATCACCATTTCTAAAGGGATTGGGTAATCCTTACCAATCATTAACTTGGAATATTTTCCCCCTCTGATTGGCCACCGATTGGTTAGTGACTGGCCCAATCAGACGCTCCTCCGAAGGCAATGATTGGCTGGTGATTGGGTCGTGTGAGACTG
>NC_092268.1:5091412-5098912 GCF_036320965.1 Panulirus ornatus | reverse complement strand
AACGACCACCCATCCATCTACACACACACACACACACACACACACACACACACACACACACACACACACACATACACACACACACACACACACACACACACACACACACACACACACACATAGACACACACACACACATACACACACACACTACAGCCAACCTGATAGATTCTACGTCAATTTGTGATAGATTCGACGCGATAGAGGAACGAGGGACATGAACACCCCGCCCCCCCCACACATCTGGGAGGTGTACAGGACGCGTGGAATCAACACAAATGAACCAACACAACATCGCAACATCACAATCTCTACGTCAACATTAGGTTTACTTCACTACTACCTGGTCAATACACTCTTGAAAACGGCTCGATCAACACTTGAACACATTAATCAACATTTGAACCCTCTCAATCAACACTTGAACACTCTCAATCAACACTTGAACACATCAATCAACACTTGAACACTCTCAATCAACACTTGAACACATCAATCAACACTTGAACACTCTCAATGAACACTTGAACACATCAATCAACACTTGAACACTGTCAATCAACACTTGAACACATCAATCAACACTTGAACACCCTCAATGAACACTTGAACACATCAATCAACACTTGAACACTCTCAATCAACACTTGAACACATCAATCAACACTTGAACACCCTCAATGAACACTTGAACACTGTCAATCAACACTTGAACACTCTCAATCAACACTTGAACACATCAATCAACACTTGAACACCCTCAATGAACACTTGAACACTGTCAATCAACACTTGAACACTCTCAATGAACACTTGAACACTGTCAATCAACACTTGAACACTCTCAATCAACACTTGAACACTGTCAATCAACACTTGAACACTGTCAATCAACACTTGAACACTGTCAATCAACACTTGAACACTGTCAATCAACACTTGAACACTGTCAATCAACACTTGAACACTGTCAATCAACACTTGAACACTGTCAATCAACACTTGAACACTGTCAATCAACACTTGAACACTGTCAATCAACACTTGAACACTGTCAATCAACACTTGAACACTGTCAATCAACACTTGAACACTGTCAATCAACACTTGAACACTCTCAATCAACACTTGAACACCCTCAATGAACACTTGAACACTGTCAATCAACACTTGAACACTATCAATCAACACTTGAACACATCAATCAACACTTGAACACTCTCAATCAACACTTGAACACATCAATCAACACTTGAACACATCAATCAACACTTGAACACTCTCAATCAACACTTGAACACTGTCAATCAACACTTGAACACTGTCAATCAACACTTGAACACCCTCAATGAACACTTGAACACTGTCAATCAACACTTGAACACTGTCAATCAACACTTGAACACTGTCAATCAACACTTGAACACTGTCAATCAACACTTGAACACTGTCAATCAACACTTGAACACTGTCAATCAACACTTGAACACTGTCAATCAACACTTGAACACTGTCAATCAACACTTGAACACTGTCAATCAACACTTGAACACTGTCAATCAACACTTGAACACTGTCAATCAACACTTGAACACTGTCAATCAACACTTGAACACTGTCAATCAACACTTGAACACTGTCAATCAACACTTGAACACTGTCAATCAACACTTGAACACTGTCAATCAACACTTGAACACTGTCAATCAACACTTGAACACTGTCAATCAACACTTGAACACTGTCAATCAACACTTGAACACTGTCAATCAACACTTGAACACTGTCAATCAACACTTGAACACTGTCAATCAACACTTGAACACTGTCAATCAACACTTGAACACTGTCAATCAACACTTGAACACTGTCAATCAACACTTGAACACTGTCAATCAACACTTGAACACTGTCAATCAACACTTGAACACTCTCAATCAACACTTGAACACTGTCAATCAACACTTGAACACTGTCAATCAACACTTGAACACTGTCAATCAACACTTGAACACTGTCAATCAACACTTGAACACTCTCAATCAACACTTGAACACTGTCAATCAACACTTGAACACTGTCAATCAACACTTGAACACTCTCAATCAACACTTGAACACTCTCAATCAACACTTGAACACTGTCAATCAACACTTGAACACTCTCAATCAACACTTGAACACTGTCAATCAACACTTGAACACTGTCAATCAACACTTGAACACTGTCAATCAACACTTGAACACTGTCAATCAACACTTGAACACTGTCAATCAACACTTGAACACTGTCAATCAACACTTGAACACTGTCAATCAACACTTGAACACTGTCAATCAACACTTGAACACTGTCAATCAACACTTGAACACTGTCAATCAACACTTGAACACATCAATCAACACTTGAACACTGTCAATCAACACTTGAACACTGTCAATCAACACTTGAACACTGTCAATCAACACTTGAACACTCTCAATCAACACTTGAACACTCTCAATCAACACTTGAACACTGTCAATCAACACTTGAACACTGTCAATCAACACTTGAACACTGTCAATCAACACTTGAACACTGTCAATCAACACTTGAACACTGTCAATCAACACTTGAACACTGTCAATCAACACTTGAACACTGTCAATCAAGGATCGTACCGTCGTGAGTTCAAGGATCGTACCGTCGTGTGTTCAAGGATCGTACCGTCGTGTGTTCAAGGTCGTACCGTCGTGTGTTCAAGGGTCTACCGTCGTGTGTTCAAGGGTCGTACCGTCGTGTGTTCAAGATCGTACCGTCGTGTGTTCAAGGATCGTACCGTCGTGTGTTCAAGGATCGTACCGTCGTGTGTTCAAGGGTTCGTACCGTCGTGTGTTCAAGGGTCGTACCGTCGTGTGTTCAAGGGTCGTACCGTCGTGTGTTCAAGGGTCGTACCGTCGTGTGTTCAAGGATCGTACCGTCGTGTGTTCAAGGGTCGTACCGTCGTGTGTTCAAGGGTCGTACCGTCGTGTGTTCAAGGGTCGTACCGTCGTGTGTTCAAGGGTCGTACCGTCGTGTGTTCAAGGGTCGTACCGTCGTGTGTTCAAGGGTCGTACCGTCGTGTGTTCAAGGGTCGTACCGTCGTGTGTTCAAGGGTCGTACCGTCGTGTGTTCAAGGGTCGTACCGTCGTGTGTTCAAGGGTCGTACCGTCGTGTGTTCAAGGGTCGTACCGTCGTGTGTTCAAGGGTCGTACCGTCGTGCTGGGGGGGGTTTTGAACATTCCAGCTGCGCAGGAAGTGAACCCAAATGGACCAGGTTCCTTCGCGGCGACAGACAATGTAAACAAACACAGGAGACGCTTCGAACCCCACAACCCCCACACGACGCCTTACAACCCCAACCCCATCACAACCCCCCGCCCCAGGTATCCACAACCTCACTAGACTCATTCTAGGTTATAATTGTTATGTAAGGGACTAGATAAATGGTTCACGACACTGCTGGTCACTGTGGGGTTTTGTGGGGTTTACGACACTGCTGGTCACTGTGGGGGTTTTGTGGGGTTCACGACACTGCTGGTCACTGTCGGGGTTTTGTGGGGTTTACGACACTGCTGTTCACTGTGGGTTTACACTGCCGGACCCAAATGGGGTTTTGTGGGGTTCACGACACTGCTGGGCACTGTGGGGTTTTGTGGGGTTCACGACACTGCTGGTCACTGTGGGGTTCACGACACTGCTGGTCACTGTGGGGTTTTGTGGGGTTCACGACACTGCTGGTCACTGTCGGGGTTTTGTGGGGTTCACGACACTGCTGGTCACTGTCGGGGTTTTGTGGGGTTCACGACACTGCTGGTCACTGTGGGGTTTTGTGGGGTTTACGACACTGCTGGTCACTGTCGGGGTTTTGTGGGGTTCACGACACTGCTGGTCACTGTCGGGGTTTTGTGGGGTTCACGACACTGCTGGTCACTGTCGGGGTTTTGTGGGGTTTACGACACTGCTGGTCACTGTCGGGGTTTTGTGGGGTTCACGACACTGCTGGTCACTGTCGGGGTTTTGTGGGGTTTACTACACTGCTGGTCACTGTGGGGTTTTGTGGGGTTCACGACACTGCTGGTCACTGTCGGGGTTTTGTGGGGTTCACGACACTGCTGGGCACTGTCGGGGTTTTGTGGGGTTCACGACACTGCTGGGCACTGTCGGGGTTTTGTGGGGTTCACGACACTGCTGGGCACTGTCGGGGTTTTGTGGGGTTCACGACACTGCTGGTCACTGTGGGGTTTTGTGGGGTTCACGACACTGCTGGTCACTGTGGGGTTTTGTGGGGTTTACGACACTGCTGGTCACTGTGGGGTTTACACTGCCGGACCCAAATGGGGTTTTGTGGGGTTCACGTTCACGACACTGCTGGGCACTGTGGGGTTTTGTGGGGTTCACGACACTGCTGGTCACTGTGGGGTTTTGTGGGGTTCACGACACTGCTGGTCACTGTGGGGTTTTGTGGGGTTTACGACACTGCTGGTCACTGTGGGGTTTTGTGGGGTTCACGACACTGCTGGTCACTGTCGGGGTTTTGTGGGGTTCACGACACTGCTGGGCACTGTCGGGGTTTTGTGGGGTTTACGACACTGCTGTTCACTGTGGGTTTACACTGCCGGACCCAAATGGGGTTTTGTGGGGTTCACGACACTGCTGGTCACTGGGGTTTTGTGGGGTTTACGACACTGCTGGTCACTGTGGGGTTTTGTGGGGTTTACGACACTGCTGGGCACTGTGGGGTTTTGTGGGGTTCACGACACTGCTGGTCACTGTGGGGTTTTGTGGGGTTCACGACACTGCTGGTCACTGTGGGGTTTTGTGGGGTTTACGACACTGCTGGTCACTGTGGGGTTTTGTGGGGTTTACACTACTGGTCACTGTGGGGTTTTGTGGGGTTTACACTGCTGGTCACTGTCGCTTACGTGAACCTCACCTTTGACCTGACGAGGTCAAGGCCGGGCCATGGGGTTCTGCGCCCCCCCAACCCCACCCCAACCTCCTCCCTACCACGTGGGCAACCACACGTGGCAATCCACATCATACCTGAGGGGTGGGGTGGGGTGGTAGTGGGGGGGATGTTGGGGGTGGGGAGTTAGCGGGGGTAGTGGGAGAGGGGGGGGGAGAAAAGGTGGGGTTGGGGGTTGGGAAGAGATCTTGACCTACAACTACAACTGTTGTGTGACGACGACGACCCCAACCTCACTTACTGGCTCGTGTGTGGCCACGCCAACCTCCCCTCACCCCATTCATAACACGCTACCCTCCCCTTCCCTCTCTTCTCCCCCCTGAGAGAGAGAAGAGGGGAGAAAGGGGGGGTTGCCAAGGTGTGTGTGTGTGTGTGTGTGTGTGTGTGTGTGTGTGTGTGTGTGTGTGTGTTCCAGCGTCGGGAAAGCGAACATTTACAAGTCTGGCACTCACCTGGGGGAGGAGCAGCTCACCTGGCACCCCAGTTGGCTCTCCCCTGCCCCGCCTGGCACTCTGACTTTCTCTCTCCCCTCTCTCTCCCCTCTCTCCTCTCGACCTTCACAGGTACCTGGCAATAACCTCCCCTCCCCACACCCTCTCTCCCCCACACCCCAAACAAGATACACTGTATGAGAGGGGAGGGGAGGGGAGGGGAGAGAGAGGGGAGAGAAGAAGCTTTGGCACCCATTGACCCTCGGGAGAGGGGAGAGGGGGGGGAGAATCTGGCGTGTTCAGATAAACCCTCTTTCAGGGAGACGTCTTGGCACCATGACCTCCCCTCCCCAACCTGCTCCCCAACCCACAACCCCACCTCCCCAACCTGCTCCCCAACCCCGACCCCCCCCCACACAACCCCCTCTGACCTGGCCTTCCACGCGTGGGAATTGGCACCAGACACACCGGACCTGGCACCCCAGTGACCTGACCTCGTGACCTGGCACCCCAGACTGTATCGTACCTGTACAGTACGTGACCTGACCTCGTGACCTGGCACACCAGACTGTATCGTACCTGTACAGTGCCTGGTAAATCGTGACCTGACCTCGTGACCTGGTGTAGCAAAGTACCCTTGAACACACGACGGTACGACCCGTGAACACACGACGGTACGACCCTTGAACACACGACGGTACGACCCTTGAACACACGACGGTACAACCCTTGAACACACGACGGTACGACCCTTGAACACACGACGGTACGACCCTTGAACACACGACGGTACGACCCTTGAACACACGACGGTACGATCCTTGAACACACGACGGTACGACCCTTGAACACACGACGGTACGACCCTTGAACACACGACGGTACGACCCTTGAACACACGACGGTAAGACCCTTGAACACACGACGGTACGACCCTTGAACACACGACGGTACGACCCTTGAACACACGACGGTACGACCCTTGAACACACGACGGTACGACCCTTGAACACACGACGGTACGACCCTTGAACACACGACGGTACGACCCTTGAACACACGACGGTACGACCCTTGAACACACGACGGTACAACCCTTGAACACACGACGGTACGATCCTTGAACACACGACGGTACGACCCTTGAACACACGACGGTACGACCCTTGAACACACGACGGTACGACCCTTGAACACACGACGGTAAGACCCTTGAACACACGACGGTACGACCCTTGAACACACGACGGTACGACCCTTGAACACACGACGGTACGACCCTTGAACACACGACGGTACGACCCTTGAACACACGACGGTACGACCCTTGAACACACGACGGTACGATCCTTGAACACACGACGGTACGACCCTTGAACACACGACGGTACGATCCTTGAACACACGACGGTACGACCCTTGAACACACGACGGTACGACCCTTGAACACACGACGGTACGACCCTTGAACACACGACGGTACGACCCTTGAACACACACACACACACTTCCGTCAACACTATAGCCAGACCCCGACACGCACCCCACCCCCTCCCTCAGCCTTCCCCCATTTCCCTCCCTTACAGGGGAGCGCCGGCTGGCACCCACCAGCTGACCAGCGTGCGTGCGTGCGTGCGTGCTCGCTCAAGATGACCTAACCCCCACCACGACTTGGCACCTTAGCATTGGCTCCATCGTGAAGGGGGGGGGGGGCGCGTGGGGGGGGCGCGTGGGGGGGGCGCGTGGGGGGGGCGAAGGGGGGGGCGAGGACGAGACACTTGGCCTCGACGGTGTGGTAAAGGTGGGGGGAGGGGGAGGGGGGGTTGGGGGGGGTGTGAACACATGGCACCGATGCCTGGCAACACTTGCCTCTCACGCCCCCCCCGCCATCATCCCCCCCCCCTCCTTACTCTCACTTCCGCTGCTTACAAGTGAGATGTGAGAGAGGGGGGGAGAGAGAGGGGGGGAGAGAGGGGGGAGAGAGGGGGGAGAGAGAGGGGGGCAGAGAGGGGGAGAGAGTGAGGGGGGAGAGGCGGTTGCCAAAGGTCTTATTCCCCCCCCCCTCAACCTGAGCCAAGT
>NC_092268.1:5076412-5086412 GCF_036320965.1 Panulirus ornatus | reverse complement strand
TATTATTATCATTATTATTATTATTATTATTATCATTATTATTATTATTATTGTATCATTGTTATCACTATCATACTATTATTATTATTATTATTATTATTATTATTATCATAATAACAATCTCTTTTACCATACCACATTATGACCTCTTCCACATCATATATTCCTATAGGTTAGGTCCCTTCACGACCTTCCCCCACCCCCCCTTCATTCCCCCCTATTCAAGGCCTTATTACCATGGAGGCTGCGCTACCATCAGCAGCAGGGAGAGGTAGGTAGGTCTCCCCTTGAAGTTGAGAAGAAAAAAAGGACTTTCCTCCAAAGACGCTGACCTATGATGACACAGACATGTCCAAGGTCACTTTCCAACGAGGGGGGGTGTGTGAGGGGTGGGGTCACATACACACACACACACACACACACACACACACACACACATACACACACACACACACACACACACACACACACACACACACACACACGCAGGGGGGGGAGGGGGGGTAGGTCATAAGATCTTCAGCCACTACAATCTTAAGGTATTCACACCATAATTACCCCATTCCCCCCCCCCTCACCCACCCCTCCCTGGTACTAAATAATATGCAAATTACCACGTTAATGACATCTCCCCTCCCCACCTCCCCCCCCCACCCGGGGTCGGGTTACTTCATCAAATGGTCAGCCAATATCGACTGGGCCATAACTCTCTCTCTCTCTCTCTCTCTCTCTCTCTCTCTCTCTCTCTCTCTCTCCTTTTTCTAATTATCAATAATTCATCCAGGGAAGGCTAATGGCAGAGGCCATTTACATAAGATATTCGATATATGACAGAACGACGCATATATATATATATATATATATATATATATATATATATATATATATGTGCAATAACATGTTTACCAAATGGCGTCGTAGCTTCGTCTCTTGGTTGTATATCAAGTGACTGTTATATTTCTCTCTTGTGTCTCCCCTGATGATGATGTGATTATGACACGAAAGTGCACTTGGCAACTTATCCTGTTTCATTTTCCCCCGTGGACTCATAGGAATATATATATGTATATATATATATATATATATATATATATATATATATATATATATATATATATATATATATATATATATATATCAAGAATGCTTATACATTATTAATTTTCTATATATATAAAATACATCATCAGTAATAATCAAAGCACTCACACTACAGTAACTCCTTCCCCCCCCTCCCCTCCTCTGTAATTAGCACTTACTAATTACCATCATTATTCGGGTCATCATGAATATATGACTATGATAATGAGGGAAAGATCATTAAATAATTCTTTTTTTTTTTTTTATTTGAGTTTTACTGCACAAGTCAGCCTCTCGCCACACGTTCTCTATGGCCTCGTGTCTCCGGTACCCCATTCTCTATGCGCGTGGTACCCACTATCTTATACCTACGGTACCCCATTTTCTATGCGCGTGGTACCCACCACCCGGGCATGCGGCAACCCATTCTCTATACGTATGGTACCCACTATCTTATACCTACGGTACCCCATTTTCTATGCGCGTGGTACCCACCACCCGTGCCTACGGCACCCCATTCTCTATACGTATGGTACCCACTATCTTATACCTACGGTACCCCATTTTCTATGCGTGTGGCACCCCACTGCCCGTGCCTACGGCACCCCATTCTCTATACGTATGGTACCCACTATCTTATACCTACGGTACCCCATTTTCTATACGTGTGGCACCCCGTTCTCTATGCGTAAGGTACTCACTATCATGTCTATTTGTGACCCCAATTTTCATCTACCTATTTGTGACTGTCTGATCATCCAATTAACCCATTTTCGGACTCGATTTAACCATACGTGTCACAGCGATCGCCCCTATTCCTGACCAACCCATTTGTCGTGTTCCTATTTGAAAGAAAACGCATGACTCTGCCCACTTGTAGTGAGCGCGTTTTCTGTACGTACTGAGGGGTAGGGGAGGGGGGGGGGTGTTCTACACTTGTGGGAGGAGGGGAAGGGAGCCATTTCTTCATCCCGTTTTTTTTTTCTTTTATTTTCAAATGCCTTTCAACTCTCTCTCTCTCTCTCTCTCTCTCTCTCTCTCTCTCTCTCTCTCCTGGGGAGACAGGAAAGGAAGGGTATGTGTGTGTGTGGGGGGGAAGAGGGGGAAGAGGATGTGTGTGTGTGGGGGGGGGAGATATCAAACTCCTCCCCTTCCCTCTCCCCCCCCCCTTGCCTCACCCCAGCAAGGTAGGCCATATTGGGCCGCGGTGGGGGGGTGTGTGTGTGTGGCCCCCCCTCCTCCCCCCCTGAGGGGGTGCGGCCAAGGGAGGAGACTCCAGTCGACACCCTTAATGGGGCAGCAAACACCCCCTCCTCCCCCTCCCCTTGAAGGGGGAAGGGGGGAAACAAAGGGAGGAGTCAGCGCTAAAGAATGCATGGCTTAGGGAGGTGGGGAAAAAGGTGGGCTGGGGAGTTGGGAGAGACATGTATATATATATATATATATATATATATATATATATATATATATATATATATATATATATATATGGGTGGGAGATAGTCAAGATATTTCTACAGATAAAGACTGATAATATATATATATATGGCATCTCCCTATACTGGAGACCTGTCTGTCTGTCTGTCTGTCTGTGTCTGTGGCTGTTTGTGGCTGCCTGTCATGTCTGTCTGTCTGTGGCTGTCTGTCTGTGTCTGTCTGTGGCTGCCTGTCATGTCTGTCTGTCTGTTTGTCTGTGTCTGTCTGTCATGTCTGTCTGTTGTGTCTGTCTGTGTCTGTCTGAGGCTGCCTGTCATGTCTGTCTGTCTGTGGCTGTCTGTCTGTGTCTGTCTGTGGCTGCCTGTCATGTCTGTCTGTCTGTCTGTAGGTCTGTCTGTCTGTCTGCAGGTCTGTCTGTGTCTGTCTGTCCTGTCTGTCTGTCTGTCTGTAGGTCTGTCTGTCTATGTCTGTCTGTCTCTGTCTGTCCTTTCCTGTCTGTCTGTGGCTGACTATCTGTCTGCCTGTATTTCCCCTAATATTTACGAGCAGGCAACCGCGAGGCCACTACATACACCCAGCTGGGCTGCTGTGTGGGTTGCCTACCTACCTACCTCTTGCCTCAACCCCCCCTCCTCCTTCCTCCCTTACCCTACCCTTTGTTCTCCCTAACCCCACCCCACCCCCACACCTCCGCATGCTCTCCCCACACCCGTCACTCCCCATGTTTACTCCCCAGAACATACACCCCCTCCCCCAGACTGTAAACACCCGTCAACTACGTCAATAACCTCCCCACTCCCCCACACTACCACCTTCTCCCCCCCCCCCACACAGCTAATTACGTTATCACGCCCACATCGAGAGACGCCACGTCCAACCAGCGTAAATAAATTATCGATCTATCAATGTCCTTCAACTGTGCTGGATGAGAAATATATATATATATATATATATATATATATATATATATATATATATATATATATATATATATATATATATATATCGAGCATATGGGGCCAAAGCAGAGGAACTGTGCGGCAAAATAAACCAACTGTGCCGGGTGGCGGGACGACAATCATCCAGCGGCGAAGTGAACAAACTGTGCCCATGACACCCCCCCATCACGCGAAAACAAAAACCAAAAGAAAATTCATTTTACAAATAAATTAATCATTTAATTAACTAAACCCAACTTGCTCTACCACAATATGTACTTCCACACGTCCTCAACACACATAACTACATAAAACAATGATAAAATATATATTCTCTTCCGAGAAATTCAAATCCACGTATGTATATGAATAATAATAATAATAATAATAATAATAATAATAATAATAATAATAAAAATAATAATAATAAAAATAATAATAATAACTATAATAATAATAGTAATAGTAGTAGTAGTAATAATAATAATAATAATAATAATAATAATAATAACAATAATAATAACAATAATAATAATAATAATAATAATAATAATAATAATAATAATAATTATCATACTACTAATAACAACAATAATAATAATAATAATGATAATACCAGCGGTTGCCCAGCCTAACACCCACACAGTAATGACCCACATCTCGTATTCCCCCAAGTGGATACGTCACATGTAAACACCCGCGCCCCCCCCCCCCCTTCTCACAACCCACCTCACACGCAATAAACCAGCAGTTGAGTGTTTAACAACACGTCCCTTCCTTAATACAACCCCTACACCCCCCCTTTCATGCAATGCTAATGACCAGACAGACCCGTTAAAACACTTGATAAAGAAAATGGGGTTTACAACTACATTTATGGAGGAGGGGGGGGGAGATTGAGGGGGGGTGTGTGTGGGTGTGGGTGTGGGTGTGGGGGGTTGTTGTGTCTCTCGAACCCGCGTCTTCCCACAAGATAACAGATAACGAACGTAAACAAAAATAAATAAATATTCCAGACTTAATGTTCATGACAACACTGCTCTCTCTCTCTCTCTCTCTCTCTCTCTCTCTCTCTCTCTCTCTCTCTCTCTCTCTCTCTCTCTCTCTCTCTCTCTCTCTCTCTCTCTCTCTCTCTCTCTCTCTCTCTCTCTATGTTGCTCATAACACCTCTCTCTCTCTCTCTCTCTCTCTCTCTCTCTCTCTCTCTCTCTCTCTCTCTCTCACTTAATGTTGCTCATAACACCTCTCTCTCTCTCTCTCTCTCTCTCTCTCTCTCTCTCTCTCTCTCTCTCACACACACACACACACGTGTAGACCCCTTCCCCCTCCTCCCCTCCCCTCACCTCCCTCTACGTACAGCACAAACAGGCAATTAAAACAAGGCAATTAAGGGTATTGTTGACCCGAGATATATGTACTACATCATAACAAAAGGGTTGAGGGTCATTACGCCTCGTGTGCTGGAGGAAAGTGTTCTGAGTTAAGGTCAAAGTTCACAGTGAAGTTGTGTACAAGGACCGAGGTGGGGAGGGGGGGGGGGCGTACGTAAGGGTCGGGTTGCCGTGGTATAAGGTGGGAATATCGACTCTATCGTCATCCTGGGTTTTACTTGTTTAGCGTTGTGTTGAACCCTCCTGGAACACGACGGTACGACCCTTGAACACACGACGGTACGACCCTTGAACACACGACGGTACGACCCTTGAACACACGACGGTACGACCCTTGAACACACGACGGTACGACCCTTGAACACACGACGGTACGACCCTTGAACACACGACGGTACGACCCTTGAACACACGACGGTACGACCCTTGAACACACGACGGTACGACCCTTGAACACACAACGGTGGTACGACCCTTAAATACACGACGGTACGACCCTTGAACACACGACGGTACGATCCTTGAACACACGACGGTACGACCCTTGAACACACGACGGTACGATCCTTGAACACACGACGGTACGACCCTTGAACACACGACGGTACGACCCTTGAACACACGACGGTACGATCCTTGAACACACGACGGTACGACCCTTGAACACACGACGGTACGACCCTTGAACACACGACGGTACGACCCTTGAACACACGACACGACGGTGATACGACCCTTGAACTCGACAATATGAGGGTCGAGACCTCGGTAACTCGACAATATGAGGGTCGAGACCTCGGTAACTCGACAATATGAGGGTCGAGACCTCGGTAACTCGACAATATGAGGGTCGAGACCTCGGTAACTCGACAATGTGGGTCGAGACCTCGGTAACTCGACAATGTGGGTCGAGACCTCGGTAACTCGAGAATATGAGGGTCGAGACCTCGGTAACTCGACAATGTGAGGGTCGAGACCTCGGTAACTCGACAATGTGGGTCGAGACCTCGGTAACTCGAGAATATGAGGGTCGAGACCTCGGTAACTCGACAATGTGGGTCGAGACCTCGGTAATTCGAGAATATGAGGGTCGAGACCTCGGTAACTCGACAATATGAGGGTCGAGACCTCGGTAACTCGACAATATGAGGGTCGAGACCTCGGTAACTCGACAATATGAGGGTCGAGACCTCGGTAACTCGACAATGTGGGTCGAGACCTCGGTAACTCGAGAATATGAGGGTCGAGACCTCGGTAACTCGACAATGTGAGGGTCGAGACCTCGGTAACTCGACAATGTGGGTCGAGACCTCGGTAACTCGAGAATATGAGGGTCGAGACCTCGGTAACTCGACAATGTGGGTCGAGACCTCGGTAATTCGAGAATATGAGGGTCGAGACCTCGGTAACTCGACAATGTGGGTCGAGACCTCGGTAACTCAACAATATGAGGGTCGAGACCTCGGTAACTCGACAATATGAGGGTCGAGACCTCGATAATTCGACAATGTGAGGGTCGTCGAGCGACGGGCTGATGATGTAAGGTAGTCGAAGATGGGTGGTGGGGGGGGGCGGAGGGGCAGTGGGGTGGGGGGGGCAGGGACGTGTTCTATGGTCCTCTTTGGTCTATTCATCAAGGCGTGGTCTTATGGGGGTCCGGGGGTAGGTGGGGGGGGGTCGTGTGTGTGTATGTGTGTGTGTGTGTATGTGTGTGTGTGTGTGTGTATGTATGTGTATGTGTGTATGTATGTGTGTGTGTGTGTGTGTGTGTGTATGTATGTGTGTGTGTGTGTGTGTGTATGTATGTGTGTATGTGTGTGTGTATGTGTGTATTTGTGTATGTATGTGTGTATGTGTGTATGCGTGTGTGTGTGTGTATGTGTGTATTTGTGTATGTATGTGTATGTATGTGTGTATGTGTGTATGTGTGTGTGTGTGTATTTGTGTATGTATGTGTATGTATGTGTGTATGTGTGTGTGTGTGTGTGTGTATGTGTATGTATGTGTGTATGTGTGTATGTGTGTGTATGTGTGTATTTGTGTATGTATGTGTATGTATGTGTGTATGTGTGTATGTATGTATGTATGTGTATGTATGTGTGTGTGTGTGTGTGTGTGTGTGTGTATGTGTGTGTATGTGTGTATTTGTGTATGTATGTGTATGTATGTGTGTATGTGTGTATGTATGTATGTATGTGTATGTATGTGTGTGTGTGTGTGTATGTGTGTGTATGTGTATGTGAGTATGTGTATGTATGTGTGTATGTGTATGTATGTATGTATGTATGTATGTGTAGTACATACGTCATCAGGGATGGAGATCAGGGCTACAAGTGTGTGTGTGTGGTTCTCCAGCCATGGTGGGGGGGGAGATAATGACCCAGGTCATAAACATTGGTTATATGACCGATATATCTGGTTATAACTGATCAGGGTGGAGGGGGGGGGCATCATCATCATGGTGGAGGGGGGTGGTGGTTGTGGTGGTGGTTGTGGTGGTGGTTGTGGTGGTGGTTGTGGTGGAGACTGGTTGTGGTGGTGGTTGTGGTGGTGGTTGTGGTGGTGGTTGTGGTGGAGACTGGTTGTGGTGGTGGTTGTGGTGGTGGTTGTGGTGGTGGTTGTGGTGGTGGTTGTGGTGGTGGTTGTGGTGGTGGTTGTAGTGGTGGTTGTGGTGGTGGAGACTGGTTGTGGTGGTGGTTGTGGTGGTGGAGACTGGTTGTAGTGGTGGTTGTGGTGATGGAGACTGTAGTGGTGGCTGTGGTGGAGATTGTGGTTGTGGTGGTGGTTGTGGTGGTGGAGACTGGTTGTAGTGGTGGTTGTGGTGATGGAGACTGTAGTGGTGGCTGTGGTGGAGATTGTGGTTGTGGTGGAGACTGGTTGTGGTGGTGGTGGTGGTTGTGGTGGAGACTGGTTGTGGTGGTGATGGATGGTGGTTGTGCTAACGATGGTGACCGGTAATTACGGTCAACGCTGGTGCTTGGCTCTATCAACGAGCTACCCTGGTAACGAGGTAGTTCCCGTGGTCATTTCGCCCTTAACTACCTGTAGGGTCGTTATCTCGTCTCTATATCAAGCAGCACCCGACAACCACCCCCCCCCCCCCGCCGTGCGTTACGATATACGCATGAATGACTTACGCATCTGCGTCACGGCGTGACGTAACGCCTAACAACCCGGGTGGGTGAGGGGGGGGTAGTTACCTCAGGGGGGGGTAGTTACCTCAGGGGGGGTAGTTACCTCAGGGGGGGTAGTTACCTCGGGGGGGGTAGTTACCTCAGGGGGGGGGGTAGTTACCTCAGGGGGGGGGCGCTGACCTCAGCCACCCTGAGGTAGCCTGAAAAGTGACCACCCCCCCACCCACTTGTCGTCCACCCATGCCACTACAACCTCTACTACTACTACTACAACCACTACAACTACTACTACTACTACTACTACAACCACTACAACTACTACTACTACCACTACTACAGCTACTACCACTACCAGTATACTACTACTACTACTACTACTACTACTACTACAACCACTACAACTACTACTACTACCACTACTACAGCTACTACCACTACCAGTATACTACTACTACTACTACTACTACCACTACTACAGCTACTACCACTACCAGTATACTACTACTACTACTACTACTACCACTACTACAGCTACTACCACTACCAGTATACTACTACTACTACTACTACTACTACTACTACAACCACTACAACTACTACTACTACCACTACTACAGCTACTACCACTACCAGTATACTACTACTACTACTACTACTACCACTACTACAGCTACTACCACTACCAGTATACTACTACTACTACTACTACTACTACAACCACTACAACTACTACTACTACTACTACTACTACTACAACCACTACAACTACTACTACTACCACTACTACAGCTACTACCACTACCAGTATAATACTACTACTACTACTACTACTACCACTACTACAGCTACTACCACTACAACCACTACAAACTACTACTAACTACTACTACTACAACCACTACAAACCACTACAACTACTACTACTACTATTACTACTACAACACTACAACTACTACTACTACACTACTACAGCTACTACCACTACCAGTATACTACTACTACTACTACTACTACCACTACTACAGCTACTACCACTACCAGTATACTACTACTACTACTACTACTACTACTACACCACTACAACACTACTACTACTATACTACAACCCACTACACTACTACTACTACCACTACTACAGCTACTACCACTACCAGTATACTACTACTACACTACTACTAACCACTACTACAGCTACTACCACTCCCAAGATACTACTAACTACTACTACTACTACTAACAACCACTACAACTACTACTACTACTACTACTACTACTACAACCACTACAACTACTACTACTACCACTACTACAGCTACTACCACTACCAGTATACTACTACTACTACTACTACTACTACTACTACAACCACTACAACTACTACTACTACCACTAGTACAGCTACTACCACTACCAGTATACTACTACTACTACTACTACTACCACTACTACAGCTACTACCACTACCAGTATACTACTACTACTACTACTACTACTACAACCACTACAACTACTACTACTACTACTACTACTACTACAACCACTACAACTACTACTACTACCACTACTACAGCTACTACCACTACCAGTATACTACTACTACTACTACTACTACAACCACTACAACTACTACTACTACCACTACTACAGCTACTACCACTACCAGTATACTACTACTACTACTACTACTACCACTACTACAGCTACTACCACTACAACCACTACAACTACTACTACTACTACTACTACAACCACTACAACCACTACAACTACTACTACTACCACTACTACAGCTACTACCACTACCAGTATACTACTACTACTACTACTACTACTACTACTACTACAGCTACTACCACTACCAGTATACTACTACTACTACTACCACTACTACAGCTACTACCACTACAACCACTACAACTACTACTACTACTACTACTACAACCACTACAACCACTACAACTACTACTACTACCACTACTACAGCTACTACCACTACCAGTATACTACTACTACTACTACT
>NC_092268.1:5068912-5071412 GCF_036320965.1 Panulirus ornatus | reverse complement strand
TCACCAACAAACACCAAGAAACCATCCAAGGTCCAGCCAATCGTCGGGTGTTTATATGACGTCACACGCCAACTTCATGAAAGCATCTGTTATCCGGCCAATCACACGGCTGAATAGACCATGACGTCACGAGCCAGCACCGTGAAATCATCGGTTATCCAGCCAATCGCCGCGTGTTTATACTATTGCGTCACACATCAACGCCATGAAAACGTGCATAACCTAGCCAATCACGGCCTGTTTCTACTGTGACGTCACACACCACCATGAAAATACCCACCGCCCAGCCAATGAACGAGGCTCAGGCACCAGGCGCAGCCACTACCGTCAAACACGTATACCATGAGGACATCCATCCACCAGCCTCTTGACCAATCATGGGAGAGAACGCGCCTGTTACGTCACGGGGAGCAAGACCAATCACGGGGCCGCTTTTGACACCAGCGCGCTTCCAAAACAATGACTTAATTTTTGGCATTAAATTTAATCTTTCTATTTTCCTACGTCAGTAGTAGAGCGAGGCGATCACATAACACAGGAGAGCCAGCGTCTTGCAACAAATAATACCTTGCACGTCCTAACCACACGTCTTTGCTGCTTTGTTGAAATATAAAAAAAAACCTTTTTTTTTATATAAATTTCATACCAACACCACAACACACAACATGGCTGGTTTATATACCCCGCTCTCTCTATATATATACTGGAATCGTATTAATCCTAACCTAACCTAGCCAATAGCAGAGTAATCCTATCCTAACCTAGCCAATACAGAGTAATCCTATCCTAACCTAGCCAATAACAGAGTAATCCTAACCTAACCTAGCCAATAGCAGAGTAATCCTAACCTAAACCTGCAGCATAGTAATCCTATCCTAACCTAGCCAATAGCAGAGTAATCCTTACCTAACCTAGCCAATAGCAGAGTAATCCTAACCTAACCTAGCCAATAGCAGAGTAATCCTTACCTAACCTAGCCAATAGCAGAGTAATCCTTACCTAACCTAGCCAATAGCAGAGTAATCCTTACCTAACCTAGCCAATAGCAGAGTAATCCTTACCTAACCTAGCCAATAGCAGAGTAATCCTAACCTAACCTAACCTAACCTTGAGTACATGAAATCCTAACCTAAACTAACCTAACCTAGCATACAGCTAGCAATCCTAACCTAACCTAGAGTACATGAAATCCTAACCTAAACTAACCTAACCTAGCATACAGCTAGCAATCCTAACCTAACCTAGAGTACATGAAATCCTAACCTAAACTAACCTAACCTAGCATACAGCTAGCAATCCTAACCTAACCTAGAGTACATGAAATCCTAACCTAACCTAACCTAACCTAGCATACAGCTAGCAATCCTAACCTAACCTAGAGTACATGAAATCCTAACCTAACCTAACCTAACCTAACCTAACCTAACCTAACCTAGCATACAGCTAGCAATCCTAACCTAACCTAGAGTACATGAAATCCTAACCTAAACTAACCTAACCTAGCATACAGCTAGCAATCCTAACCTAACCTAGAGTACATGAAATCCTAACCTAAACTAACCTAACCTAGCATACACTAGCAATCCTACCCTAACCTTGAGTACATGAAATCCTAACCTAAACTAACCTAACCTAGCATTACAGCTAGCAATCCTAACCTAACCTAGAGCACATCAAATCCAAACCTAACCTAACCTAACCTAACCTAACCTAACCTAACCTAACCTAACCTAGCCTAACCTAGCCAATCATCCATCCCCAAACTTGATAATAAGGAACCGAACTATCAAATTCCAGTGTGGAATCACCCATAAAAAAGGGATCTATTAAGTGTATACATGATCTATTATGTGTATACATGATCTGTTATGTGAAGACATGATCTATTATGTGTATATGTACATGATCTATTATGAGTACACATGATCTATTGTGTATATATACATGATCTATTATGTGTATACATGATCTACTATGTGTATACATGATCTATTATGTGTATATATACATGATCTATTATGTGTATACATGATCTGTTATGTGAAGACATGATCTATTATGTGTATATGTACATGATCTATTATGTGTATACATGATCTGTTATGTGAAGACATGATCTACTATGTGTATACATGATCTATTATGTGTATACATGATCTATTATGTGTATACATGATCTATTATGTGTATACATGATTATTATGTGTATACATGATCTATTATGTGTATATATACATGATCTATTATGTGTAGACATGATGTATTGTGTATACATGGTCTATTATGTGTATACATAATCCATTATGTGTATATATACATGATCTATCATGTGTGGACATGATCTATTATGTGTATACATGATCTATTATGTGTATATATACATGATCTATCATGTGTAGACATGATCTATTATGTGTATACATGATCCATTATGTATATATATATATGATCTATCATGTGTGGACATGATCTATTATGTGTATACATGATCTATTATGTG
>NC_092268.1:5056412-5058912 GCF_036320965.1 Panulirus ornatus | reverse complement strand
CGAGGCAGGGTACCAGGTGTGTCTACACCTGAGGCACAGTACCAGGTGTGTCTACACCTGAGGCACAGTACCAGGTGTGTGTACACCTGTGAGGCAGGGTACCAGAGGTGTGTGTGTGTGTGTGTGTGTGTGTGTGTGTGTGTGTGTGTGTGTGTGTGTGTGTGTGTGTGTGTACCCGTGAGGGGA
The DNA here is from genome assembly GCF_036320965.1 of Panulirus ornatus. NCBI lineage: Eukaryota > Metazoa > Arthropoda > Malacostraca > Decapoda > Palinuridae > Panulirus > Panulirus ornatus. The sequence continues at coordinate 5,058,726 of NC_092268.1, read as the reverse complement.
GCAGGTCACCAGGTGTGTACATGTGGGTGACGGGGGGGGGAGGGAGGCAGGTGTGGACCAACACCTGGATCATCAAGAGAAAAGAGAAAGTGGAGACGGGTTCAAGTTCAGGGCCGAGCTCTCTCTCTCTCTCTCTCTCTCTCTCTCTCTCTCTCTCTCTCTCTCTCTCTCTCTCTCTCTCTCTCTCAGGTCACACCATACCCACCTGGCCACACACACACACACACACATACTTTCTTTCCTGGTATGGCCACGCCAACGGCTGGGGAGTGGCCACAGGGGCCACATGCGTCCCACACCGTCACCTCCTGGGCCACACACCACCATCAGCTAGGATATGGCCACAAGGGCCACAACCTTCCCACACCGTCACTCCTGGGCCACACCATCAGCTGGGGAGTGGCCACAGGGGCCACATGCGTCCCACGCCGTCACCCCTGGGCCACACACCACCATCAGCTAGGATATGGCCACAACCTTCCCACACCGTCACTCCTGGGCCACACCATCAGCTGGGGGTGGCCACAGGGGCCACATGCGTCCCACACCGTCACCCCTGGGTCACACGCCACCATCAGCTGGGCTATGGCCACAGTGGCCCACAACACCAGCTGGGACATGGCCACATCTCCCCTCCCATCACCCCCCCCTGGGCGAAACCACCAGTTGACATATGGCCACATGGGCCACATTCTCACCTCCCTGGGCCACACCACAAGCTTGGGGGGGGGGAGGGAGGTGGTGGCCTCTGGGGTTGGTTGGACCAGGTGGCCAAACTTTCACATCCGCGTTTGGTTCTCATCTTTTAGCACAGAGGGGGCGAGAGTGACCTAACCAGGGGGGGGGGGAGGCAAACCCCTGACCACACCAGCCACATGTCCTCCTTTGTTTACGCTCTTCCTCCCACCATCCCCCCTCCCCACACACACGACCTCCGGTACGTGGGTTACCGGGTACTTGGTCCAGTGACGTACCGGTACGTGGACCACTCACATGGTACGGTGGTCCAGGTGCAGTCACTTCGGAATCGCCGGGATTCGAACCCCCCTTGAAGTCCAGGGGCTCTATATGGAGTGTCATATATTGGGGGTTTACATCCACCACTAGAGTGTACAACTCCCTCCCCGTACAGTACAAGAGATGGGGCCCCACCAGTGTACAACTCCCTCCCCGTACAGTACAAGAGATGGGCCCCCACCAGTGTACAACTCCCTCCCCGTACAGTACAAGAGATGGGGCCCCCACCAGTGTACAACTCCCTCCCCGTACAGTACAAGAGATGGGGGCCCCACCAGTGTACAACCCCCTCCCCGTATAGTACAAGAGATGGGGGCCCCCACCAGTGTACAACTCCCTCCCCGTACAGTACAAGAGATGGGGGCCCCCACCAGTGTACAACCCCCTCCCCGTACAGTACAAGAGATGGGGGCCCTCACCAGTGTATAACTCCCTCCCCGTACAGTACAAGAGATGGGGGCCCCTCACCAGTGTACAACTCCCTCCCCGTACAGTACAAGAAATGGGGCCCCCACCAATGTACAACTCCCTCCCCGTACAGTACAAAATAACTAATTAAACCCACCAGTTATCTACAACACTACATCACTAGTGACTCACATTGGTGACAATTCAATAACAAAGTATTCATTTAATACAATTACACGATTTCATTTTAAAAATTTGAATAATAATGGATTGTTAAATGAAAGAATAACAACTGAAAACACACAGTACAATGAAATGCACTCACAGTATTCATCTTTTTTTCAAATTCAATTTTAATATATCTACCTTTAACTAACTCACTACAATTACTACATGAAGTTTTCAAAACAGTGACCAGGTACATCCAAATACAACAGACATGATAATCATACAGCTTACATTTACTTAAGAGTGCAAGAGAAATGTGATTACAACCAAGAGACCTTCTACAACACTAATACACACACACACACACACACACACACACACACACACACACACACACACACACATATATATTGGAAAGGATCACAATTTTGCGCGTGATCAAGATATTCCTATGAGTCCACGGGGAAAAATGAAACACGATACGTTGCCAAGTGCACTTTCGTGTCATAATCACATCATCAGAGGAAACACAAGAGAGAAATATAACAGTCAGTTGATATACATCGAAGAGACGAAGCTACGACGCCATTTGGACAATCACATGTTTACCCAAATGGCGTCCTAGCTTCGTCTCTTGGTTGTATATCAAGTGACTGTTATATCTCTCTTGTGTCTCCCCTGATGATGATGTGATTATGACACGAAAGTGCACTTGGGAACT
>NC_092268.1:5036412-5046412 GCF_036320965.1 Panulirus ornatus | reverse complement strand
TGGCCGGCATTAGTGACAAACAAATAGCAGGGAACCCGCCCCTGCCCCCCCCGGGCCGCCCCAGGGGTCACTCCCCCCCCCCTTCAGCCGCCCGCCACCTGGGGGGATTTCCCGCCGAAAATTCTCGAGTTTTCGCGATTTGAAAACGGGGGATGCGGGTGCCCCGTGGGGGGGGGGGGGAACGACACACACACGCGCGCGCGCGCTGCTGGGAGTCGTACACGTCGGGGAGTGGAGGGGGGGGGGGGGAAGGGGTCGTACGTCGGGTGGGGGAGGAGGAGGAGGAGGGGGAGGAGTGGAGAAGGACGTACGACGTGGGTCGTGGGCGCAGGGTGGGTGGGGGGTAGTGGAGGGGAGGGGGTGGGGGTAGTGGAGGAGGGGGGTGTAGTGGAGGGGGGTGGGGGTAGTGGAGGGGTGGGGGGTAGTGGAGGAGGGGGGGTAGTGGAGGGGGGGAATATGTGGAGGGTATAAGCCGGTACCACCCGCGCGAAGAAGAGGAGGGGGGGAGGGAGGGGAGGGAGGGGGGAGGGGAGGGGGAGGGGAGGGGGAGGGGAGGGGAGGGGGGTAAACCCCCACCCCCCTTGGCAAGGTCGTAAGAACGAACAGCCGGCAACTGCGTACCTGAGGTTGCCCACTTCACACACACACACACACACACACACACACACACACACACACACGTACATACATACATACGTACACACACACGTACATACATACGTACACACACACACGGTTTGTACCTACATAACAGCCCTCCCCCCCCTCCCCCAACCCCCAAACTATCGAATCACCTCGTTCAAGAGCCAGATGTCACAACCCTGCAATATACTGACGGTTGGTGGAGGTAATTGAGGGAGAGAAGTGTGGGGGAGAGGGGAGCAGAGGTGGGGAGGGTGGGGAGATGTAAGCGCGGCCCGAGCGCGCTCCTCTCCCCACCAGCCCCTCCTCCCCCCCCTGAGCCCCCTCCCCTCCCCTCCCCCCCTCCCTAACAGGTCAACGCCCGATACGCCCATGACCTTTGCATGACGGGGAGAATGCTATCCTCCCCGCCTGCCTACTGCTGGGGAGAATAATATCCTCCCCGCCTACCTACTGCTGGGGAGAATAATATCCTCCCCGCCTGCCTACTGCTGGGGAGAATAATATCCTCCCCGCCTGCCTGCCTACTGCTGGGGAGAATAATATCCTCCCCGCCTGCCTGCCTACTGCTGGGGAGAATAATATCCTCCCCGCCTACCCACTGCTGGGGAGAATAATATCCTCCCCGCCTGCCTACTGCTGGGGAGAATAATATCCTCCCCGCCTGCCTGCCTACTGCTGGGGAGAATAATATCCTCCCCGCCTGCCTACTGCTGGGGAGAATAATATCCTCCCTGCCTGCCTGCCCACTGCTGGGGAGAATAATATCCTCCCCGCCTGCCTACTGCTGGGGAGAATAATATCCTCCCCGCCTGCCTACTGCTGGGGAGAATAATATCCTCCCCGCCTACCTACTGCTGGGGAGAATAATATCCTCCCCGCCTGCCTACTGCTGGGGAGAATAATATCCTCCCCGCCTGCCTGCCTACTGCTGGGGAGAATAATATCCTCCCCGCCTGCCTGCCTACTGCTGGGGAGAATAATATCCTCCCCGCCTACCCACTGCTGGGGAGAATAATATCCTCCCCGCCTGCCTACTGCTGGGGAGAATAATATCCTCCCCGCCTGCCTGCCTACTGCTGGGGAGAATAATATCCTCCCCGCCTACCCACTGCTGGGGAGAATAATATCCTCCCCGCCTGCCTACTGCTGGGGAGAATAATATCCTCCCCGCCTGCCTACTGCTGGGGAGAATAATATCCTCCCCGCCTGCCCACTGCTGGGGAGAATAATATCCTCCCCGCCTGCCCACTGCTGGGGAGAATAATATCCTCCCCGCCTACCTAGTGTTGGGGAGAATAATATCCTCCCCGCCTGCCTACTGCTGGGGAGAATAATATCCTCCCCGCCTGTCTGCCCACTGCTGGGGAGAATAATATCCTCCCCGCCTGCCTACCCACTGCTGGGGAGAATAATATCCTCCCCGCCTGCCCACTGCTGGGGAGAATAATATCCTCCCCGCCTGCCCACTGCTGGGGAGAATAATATCCTCCCCGCCTGCCTACTGCTGGGGAGAATAATATCCTCCCCGCCTGCCTACTTCTGGGGAGAATAATATCCTCCCCGCCTGCCCACTGCTGGGGAGAATAATATCCTCCCCGCCTGTCTGCCCACTGCTGGGGAGAATAATATCCTCCCCGCCTGCCTACTGCTGGGGAGAATAATATCCTCCCCGCCTGCCTACTTCTGGGGAGAATAATATCCTCCCCGCCTGCCTACTGCTGGGGAGAATAATATCCTCCCCGCCTGCCTACTTCTGGGGAGAATAATATCCTCCCCGCCTGCCTACTGCTGGGGAGAATAATATCCTCCCCGCCTGCCTACTTCTGGGGAGAATAATATCCTCCCCGCCTGCCTACTTCTGGGGAGAATAATATCCTCCCCGCCTGCCTACTTCTGGGGAGAATAATATCCTCCCCGCCTGCCCACTGCTGGGGAGAATATCCTCTCCACCTGCCTATTGCTGGGGGGAGAATAGCATCCTCCCCACCTGCCTAGTGTTGGGGAGAATAATACCCTCCCCGCCTGCTTACTGCAGGGTGGGGGAGGGGGAGGGGCATGGAGAGAGATATATGACTCTCTCTCTCTCTCTCTCTCTCTCTCTCTCTCTCTCTCTCTCTCTCTCTCTCTCTCTCTCTCTCGTCTTTTCTCTCTTCCCCGCGTTACCCCCAGGTGTGTGATGGAGGAAAAGGACTGGTGTGGTGTGGTGTGGTGCAGTGTGGTGTGATGTGGTGTGGTGTGGTAATGTGGTGTGATGTGGTGTGGTGTGGTAATGTGGTGCAGTGTGGTGTGGTGTGGTGTGGTAATGTGGTGTGGTGTGGTGCAGTGTGATGTGGTGTGGTGTGGTGTGGTGTGGTAATGTGGTGTAGTGTGGTGTGGTATAGTGTAGTGTGGTAATGTGGTGTGGTAATGTGGTGTAGTGTGGTGTGGTGTGGTGTGGTAATGTGGTGTGATGTGGTGTGGTGTGGTGTGATGTGGTGTGGTGTGGTGTGATGTGGTGTGGTGTGGTGTGGTAATGTGGTGTGATGTGGTGTGGTGTGGTGTGATGTGGTGTGGTGTGGTGTGGTAATGTGGTGTGGTAATGTGGTGTGATGTGGTGTGGTGTGGTGTGATGTGGTGTGGTGTGGTGTGGTGTGGTGTGATGTGGTGTGGTGTGGTGTGGTAATGTGGTGTGATGTGGTGTGGTGTGGTGTGATGTGGTGTGGTGTGGTGTGGTAATGTGGTGTGATGTGGTGTGGTGTGGTGTGGTAATGTGGTGTGATGTGGTGCAGTGTGGTGTGATGTGGTGTGGTGTGGTGTGGTAATGTGGTGTGATGTGGTGTGGTGTGGTGTGGTGTGGTAATGTGGTGTGTGTGTGTGTGTGTGTGTGTGTGTGTGTGTGTGTGTGTGATGTGGTGTGGTAATGTGGTGTAGTGCAGTGTGGTGTGGTGCAGTGTGGCGATGTGGTGTGGTGTAATGTGGTGTAGTGCAGTGTGGTGTGGTGTGGTGTAGTGTGGCAATGTGGTGTGGTGCAGTGTGGTGGTGTGGCAATGTGGTGTGGTGTGGTGGTGTGGTGTGGTGTGGTGTGGTGATGTGGTGTGGTGTGGTGTGGTGTGGTGTGGTAATGTGGTGGTGTGGTGTGGTGTGGTGTGGTGTGGCAATGTGGTGTGGTGTGGTGGTGTGGTGTGGTGTGGTGTGGTGATGTGGTGTGGTGTGGTGTGGTGATGTGGTGTGGTGTGGTGTGGTGTGGTGGTGTGGTGTGGCGTGGTGGTGTGGTAATGTGGTGTAGTGTGGTGTGGTAATGTGGTGTGGTGTGGTGTGGTGTGGTGTGGTGTGGTGTGGTGTAAGCATGGATGGTGTTGCCTTGCGATAGGGACGAGAGAGGGGGGGGGGGGTGAGGTGGTAGGGGGAGACCCGACAATGGGGGGGGAGGAGGAGGAGTCGACATTGGACATGGGGGGGAGTTGACATGGGGGAAGGGATGGGGGATGAGATGGGGGAGTTGACATGGGGGATGGGATGGGGGGGAGGGGGCCCACACGTGCGAGTGTAGGGGGAGTGAGTGTGGTGCATGATTGTGGTGGCTCCTTCCCTACCACAGTACGGTGCTTTGGGTACGACCCTTGAACACACGACGGTACGACCCTTGAACACACGACGGTACGACCCTTGAACACACGACGGTACGACCCTTGAACACACGACCGTACGACCCTTGAACACACGACGGTACGACCCTTGAACACACGACGGTACGACCCTTGAACACACGACCGTACGACCCTTGAACACACGACGGTACGACCCTTGAACACACGACGGTACGACCCTTGAACACACGACGGTACGACCCTTGAACACACGACGGTACGACCCTTGAACACCCCGGCCTTGAGGAACGGCCAATTTGCACAATATATATATATATATATATATATATATATATATATATATATATATATATATATATATATATATATATATATGTAAGGGAGGTAAATGCAAGAGTCCTGGAAAGAGGGGCAAGTATGAAGTCTGTTGGGGATGAGAGAGCTTGGGAAGTGAGTCAGTTGTTGTTCGCTGATGATACAGCGCTGGTGGCTGATTCATGTGAGAAACTGCAGAAGCTGGTGACTGAGTTTGGTAAAGTGTGTGGAAGAAGAAAGTTGAGAGTAAATGTGAATAAGAGCAAGGTTATTAGGTACAGTAGGGGTGAGGGTCAAGTCAATTGGGAGGTGAGTTTGAATGGAGAAAAACTGGAGGAAGTGAAGTGTTTTAGATATTTGGGAGTGGATCTGTCAGCGGATGGAACCATGGAAGCGGAAGTGGATCATAGGGTGGGGGAGGGGGCGAAAATTTTGGGAGCCTTGAAAAATGTGTGGAAGTCGAGAACATTATCTCGGAAAGCAAAAATGGGTATGTTTGAGGGAATAGTGGTTCCAACAATGTTGTATGGTTGCGAGGCGTGGGCTATGGATAGAGATGTGCGCAGGAGGATGGATGTGCTGGAAATGAGATGTTTGAGGACAATGTGTGGTGTGAGGTGGTTTGATCGAGTAAGTAACGTAAGGGTGAGAGAGATGTGTGGAAATAAAAAGAGCGTGGTTGAGAGAGCAGAAGAGGGTGTTTTGAAATGGTTTGGGCACATGGAGAGAATGAGTGAGGAGAGATTGACCAAGAGGATATATGTGTCGGAGGTGGAGGGAACGAGGAGAAGAGGGAGACCAAATTGGAGGTGGAAAGATGGAGTGAAAAAGATTTTGTGTGATCGGGGCCTGAACATGCAGGAGGGTGAAAGGAGGGCAAGAAATAGAGTGAATTGGAGTCATGTGGTATACAGGGGTTGACGTGCTGTCAGTGGATTGAAGCAAGGCATGTGAAGCGTCTGGGGTAAACCATGGAAAGCTGTGTAGGTATGTATATTTGCGTGTGTGGACGTGTGTATGTACATGTGTATGGGGGGGGGGGGGTTGGGCCATTTCTTTCGTCTGTTTCCTTGCGCTACCTCGCAAACGCGGGAGACAGCGACAAAGTATAAAAAAAAAAAAAAAAAAAAAAAAAAAACATATATATATATATATATATATATATATATATATATATATATATATATATATATATATATATATATATATACATATATATATATATATATATATATATATATATATATATATATATATATATATATATATATATTTTCTTTTTTTTTGTTGTTGCTTTGTCGCTGTCTCCCGCGTTTGCGAGGTAGCGCAAGGAAACAGACGAAAGAAATGGCCCAACCCCCCCCCCCCCCATACACATGTATATACATACGTCCACACACGCAAATATACATACCTACACAGCTTTCCATGGTTTACCCCAGACGCTTCACATGCCTTGATTCAATCCACTGACAGCACGTCAACCCCGGTATACCACATCGCTCCAATTCACTCTATTCCTTGCCCTCCTTTCACCCTCCTGCATGTTCAGGCCCCGATCACACAAAATCTTTTTCACTCCATCTTTCCACCTCCAATTTGGTCTCCCTCTTCTCCTTGTTCCCTCCACCTCCGACACATATATCCTCTTGGTCAATCTTTCCTCACTCATTCTCTCCATGTGCCCAAACCACTTCAAAACACCCTCTTCTGCTCTCTCAACCACGCTCTTTTTATTTCCACACATCTCTCTTACCCTTACGTTACTTACTCGATCAAACCACCTCACACCACACATTGTCCTCAAACATCTCATTTCCAGCACATCCATCCTCCTGCGCACATCTCTATCCATAGCCCACGCCTCGCAACCATACAACATTGTTGGAACCACTATTCCTTCAAACATACCCATTTTTGCTTTCCGAGATAATGTTCTCGACTTCCACACATTCCATACTTTTTCCAATATGTATGGCCACACCACAGTTGGTTCAGTCACCCCGACCTTCAACGACATAAGGTCAATTAGACAAACTCATTCATCCCAACTGGGGTCAAGGCCGGCCACGAGAAAAGGTCAGATACATACTTGACCTTCTGGAATCTCATTAAAGGTCAACTCACATTTCCTCATTTCAGAGTTAAAACTTGCCCAAGGAATGTTCACACGTGACCCCCCCTACCTCATACTGACCCATGAGGTCACAGGTGACCCCTACCTCATACTGACCCATCGTATGAGGTCACAGGTGACCCCCTCATACTGACCCATCATGAGGTCACAGGTGACCCCCCTACCTCATACTGACCCATGAGGTCACAGGTGACCCACTACCTCATATTGACCCATCATATAAGGTCACAAGTGACCCCCCCTACCTCATACTGACCCATCATATGAGGTCACAGGTGACCCCCCTACCTCATACTGACCCATCATATGAGGTCACAGGTGACCCCCCTACCTCATACTGACCCATCATATGAGGTCACAGGTGACCCCCCCTACCTCATACTGACCCATCATATGAGGTCACAGGTGACCCCCCTACCTCATACTGACCCATGAGGTCACAGGTCACCCACTACCTCATACTGACCCATCATGAGGTCACAGGTCACCCCCCTACCTCATACTGACCCATCATATGAGGTCACAGGTGACCCCCCTACCTCATACTGACCCATCGTATGAGGTCACAGGTGACCCCCTCATACTGACCCATCATGAGGTCACAGGTCACCCCCCTACCTCATACTGACCCATGAGGTCACAAGTGACCCCCCCTACCTCATACTGACCCATCATATGAGGTCACAAGACGATGATGTCTACGATCAGGTCAGCGTAACATGGCATCCAGCCAGACGAGGTCACACTCCGGCTTGTGAGGTCACGCCTGGAGACTGAGGGGGGGGGGAGGGGAGGAGAGGTCACACACACACACACACCATGTGAGCCACTGGCTAGGTCAGGGGTCAGGGGTTGGGCGGTGTGAGGGGGAGGGAGGGAGGGGGGTCAGTGGTTGTGGTGGGGGGGGAGGGGTTGAGGAGGAGGGGGGGTTGTTCAAGGGGGGGGGATCACAGCACCTGGGCAGCCTAGGTAATGTGCCCCTCCAGGGAGGGAGGGAGGAGGGAGGGAGGGAGGGAGGGAGGGAGGGAGGGAGGGAGGGAGGGAGAGGGAGAGAGAGGGGGGGTGTCTGGGTGGCAACCATGACCTTGAGCAAAACCAACCTCCAGAGGTTACCTCTGGAGGTTGAGGAGGTGGTGGTGGTGGAGGTTGAGGAGGGGGAAGTCGAAGGTGAGGAGGTGGTGGTGGAGGTTGAGGTGGTGGTTGAGAAGGGGGTAGTGGAGGTTGAGGAGGTGGTGGTGGTGGTGGTGGAGGTTGAGGAGGTGGAGGTTGAGGAGGTGGTGGTGGTGGTGGTGGAGGTTGAGGTGGTGGTGGTGGTGGAGGTTGAGGAGGTGGTGGTGGTGGTGGTGGAGGTTGAGGAGGAGGTGGAGGTTAAGGAGGTGGTAGTGGAAGTTGAGGAGGTGGAGGTGGAGGTGGTGGTGGAGGTTGCACAGGTGGTGACGTGCACGTCAAGGTCAGCTGTAACGTTCACCCCATTATATCTCCCCCACCTCCCCTCCCCACACACAGTACTGGACTTTATCCCCTCATAACACACCAGACATCTCCCCCCTCCCTCACCAACACTCCCCCTCCCCCACACACACTGAGCGGGGAGAGTGGGGAGAGGGGGAGGGGAGGGGTGGGGAGAGGAAGTGTGGCGGATCCAAAAGATGAAGGTTGTCCAGGGAGAAGGAGGAGGGGGGAGGAGGGGAGAGGGGGAGAGGGAAGAGGGGAGGAGGGGGGGAGAGGGGAGGAGGGGGAGAGGGGAGAGGAGGAGAGGGGAGGAGGGGGGGGAGACGAGTGTGGGATGTGCCTGTCTGACCACCTGGCCACACACACACACACACACACACACACACACACACACACACACACATACACACACACATACACACACACACACACACACAAACATACACACATACACACACACAATCATACACACATATCAGGGGAGATACATGTATGAAATACAACAGACACTTGATATACAACGAAGTATATCACATGTTTACCCAAATGGCGTCGTACCTTCGTCTCTTCGATGTATATCAAGTGACTGTTATATTTCTCTCTTGTGTCTCCCCTGATGATGTGATTATGACACGAAAGTGCACTTGGCAACTTATCCTGTTTCATTTTCCCCGTGGACTCACAGGAATATATATATATATATATATATATATATATATATATATATATATATATATATATATATATATATATATATATATATATATTATCCCTGGGGATAGGGGAGAAAGAATACTTCCCACGTATTCCCTGCGTGTCGTAGAAGGCGACTAAAAGGGGAGGGAGCGGGTGGCTGGAAATCCTCCCCTCTCGTTTTTTTTTTTTTAATTTTCCAAAAGAAGGAACAGAGAAGGGAGCCAGGTGAGGATATTCCAAAAAAGGCCCAGTCCTCTGTTCTTAACGCTACCTCGCTAACGCGAAAAAATGGCGAATAGTTTAAATATATATATATATATATATATATATATATATATATATATATATATATATATATATATATATATATATATATATATATATATATATATATGCCTAAGCGAGTAAAGGCGTAACTTCATGTCAGCGAAGTCGTTACCCAAGTTAGGTCGCTGGAAACGTAAATACTGACCCAACGACCTTGACCTTTGACCTGAGAGAGAGCGTGGCATATAACTCTATGGAGTCTATGTGACTTTTTTCACTTGCTCATCTCCTGGTTCACGCCTGTGACCTTTACTGACCCCCTGGTGACCTTTGTTACCCACAAGCACCTGCTGACCTAACTCCCCTGTGGCCTTTCTCCCCGTGACCTCTGCTGACCTCCCCGTGACCTCTTGACCTTCCCCGTGACCCCAACTGACCTTCCTCTTGACCCCGTGCTGACCTTCCCCGTGACCCCAGCTGACCTTCCCCGTGACCCCAACTGACCTTCCTCTTGACCCCGTCCTGACCTTCCCCGTGACCCCAGCTGACCTTCCCCGTGACCCCAACTGACCTCCCCGTGACCTCTTGACCTTCCCCGTGACCCCAACTGACCTTCCCCGTGACCCCAACTGACCTTCCCCGTGACCCCAGCTGACCTTCCCCGTGACCCCAGCTGACCTTTCCCGTGACCTCTGTTGACCTTCCCCCGTGACCCCGTCCTGACCTTCCTCTTGACCCCGTGCTGACCTTCATCTTGACCCGTTGCACAAATGTCCGGCGTGGTGGGGGAATGTTGGTGAATGTTGGTGAATGTTGTACAGCTGAGTGAGATGGTGGGGGAATGAGGGAGAGGGAATGGTGTAGCTATGATATGAATGCTGAAGAAATGTTGGAGAGATGT
>NC_092268.1:4983912-5028912 GCF_036320965.1 Panulirus ornatus | reverse complement strand
AGTAGCGCCAATTTCTCCCAATTGCAACACTTAGTAGTAGCCCAAATTACTATATATTCAAATGCACAGAACCCTGGTAATTGCCTATTTCGCTTAGAAATAGGAGAAGACCTAATTAGACCATGTTTATAACTAGAGGTAGCCCCAATTAGTCCCTATTTACACCCATTAAACTAGTAGTAGCCCCAATTACTCCCTATTTACACCCATTAAACTAGTGGTAGCCCCAATTAGTCCCTATTTACACCCATTAAACTAGTGGTAACCCCAATTAGTCCCTATTTACACCCATTAAACTAGTGGTAGCCCCAATTTAGTCCCTATTTACACCTATTACTAGTGTAGCCCAATTAGTCCCTATTTACACCATTAAACTATGGTAGCCCCAATTAGTCCCTATTTACACCCATTAAATAGTGTAGCCCAATTAGCTATTTCACCAGTGACCCATTATTGCCATTTTAACCTAAATTTCCTAATCTAACGTATTTACCGTTCACTTTCTCATACTCTTAGTCACGTACATGACGAATATTGTTTGTGTAATAGGAATTACAAGAATTACCTACGGATATTACTAGTGTGTGTGTGTGTGTGTGTGTGTGTTGTGAGAGAGAGAGAGAGAGAGAGAGAGAGAGAGAGAGAGAGAGAGAGAGAGAGAGAGAGAGAGAGAGAGAGTGTGTGTGTGTGTGTGTGTGTGTGTGTGTGAGAGAGAGAGAGAGAGAGAGAGAGAGAGAGAGAGAGAGAGAGAGAGAGAGAGTGTGGTGTGTGTGTGTGTGTGTGTGTATATGTGCGTGTGTGTGTGTGTGTATGCGTGTGTGACTGTGTGTGTGTGTGTGACTGTGTGTGTGTGACTGTGTGTGTGTGTCTGTGTGTGTGTGTGAAAACTGGATTGCGGGTTGAGTTCGTTGTATTCTATAAACCCGACTTACTTAACCGATCCCGGTGTTCGTGGTGAACATAAACCAACTTTCCCTTAACCTAAATTGGGCAAACAGGATCTAAAGGCAGTTCACAACCACGGGCGGTTTTCACACACACACACACACACACACACACACACACACACAGCTCACGAGAACCCCCTCCCCCCCTCACACACCCCACAACCAACTCAAAACATAAAAAAAAAACTTTTTTAAAAGGTCTATTTTAAAACTTACTCATAAATCCATTTATCTACGTCTTCCTCATAACTCTCTGGGGTTATAACCTCATAACTCTCTGGGGTTATAACCTCATAACTCTCTGGGGTTATAACCTCATAACTCTCTGGGGTTATAACCTCATAACTCTCTGGGGTTATAACCTCATAACTCTCTGGGGTTATAACCTCATAACTCTCTGGGGTTATAATTAAGTCCTCTAACGTCAACATGGACTCATACAAGGAGGCACCCCGCCCCTCTAGGCGACACTTAACTCACAACTCATAATACCAAACCACCAGGGTTCATATAGCTCAAAATACCACCATTACCTCATACACAGCTCACAACTCCACCTCTACCTCACACACACCTCACAACAACACTACCAATAACCCAGGGTGCTCATATTACAACATAGACCGTAGATAGTTCTCACAACGTCACCACTCGCTCATAGAGTACTCACAACACCACAACATGGCCCAGCGAGTTCTCACAGCAACACCAACTCAACTCACAACTCACACATCGCCAGTAATAACTTCACATGATAAAAAACAAAACTCACAACATCACCACAAGTTATGATAGATCTCAAAATAGCCTCACAAAGCCCAGTACTCACACACACACACACACACACAACTCACCCAGAGAAGTGCTCACAACCCACCAGCCACACACACAACCACAACCACCGACTCAAAATTCAACTAACAGTCTCAAAATTGATTAAATACATAAGCTTACTTAAGAGAAATGTTCACCACTGTATGATCTACAGTGTGAGTTGTGAGCGATTTCTGAGCATATGAATTAAACATCTAAGTCAATATCTTTTGAGCAATAGTTGTAGGTTACTGGTGTTGTGAGCCAACGATGGTTCCAAAAAGACCCGTGTTATCAAATGTTTTTTCTATTTTTTCTTCTGATATTCAAAGGGAAACTTCAGGGACATTATAACCTTTTCTTGGCTACAACCTTCCGTGTTTATAAAATTTTAAGGAAAATTTACTTTAGTTTCCCATATTTTCTTTATCGTTTTCTTTGAATTTAATTTCGTACCTTGACAGAAAACGCATATAATTTTTCAGGACTAACTCTACCAATTCTTCATCCTAGTTCAAACCCTTTCATTTTTTACGTAGAGAAATACAAGATTAAACTACAACTACCATTGAAGTAATTACGTAAATACAGTTAAATAATATCCACATTAAACGAGCGACTTTTCTGCATTAAATAAGGAGACTAGATTATAATTTCTCGACTCCATATTCTTCTCTTACACCTCCGTCCTGGTCTTGGTTGATACAATACAGACCTTAATTACAAACTACCTCGTTGCCTGGTTATCCAATCAACACGTCATCCCAGAGACGACGATGATAAACGTGGTCAATGAGCGATGAACACGCAGGGTGTCGCTATGGAGGGGGTGGTGGCAGCCAAGATGGCGGAAGACAACCACAGAGTCGAATTTATGAATTGGATGTGACGACCACCATTATCATCATCATCCACCCCTCCACCTGCCTCCACCTTCTTCATTAATCCACATGGTCAACGAGGGACGGGGGAAGGAGGGTGGATGATCAACGTGGAGCGGGATTAACGATGATACAAATCCCCCTTAACGATACAATTGGGCTCACACGAGGCGCGGGAGAAGCCATTGTAATGGCGGGGGGGGGGGGGGGGACTCAACACTTGGGGGGGGATCGTTAAGAGTCTCGCGTCGACCAATCAACGATAGGGATAACGAGTCCGCCACGCTCGACACAAACGATGGTTCCGATGCTAACTACCCCTTCTGTCGTAACAGCCACACGTGTGTGTGTGTGTACCACAAGGGCGCCAAAGATATTACAAACAGACAGACAGACAATTCATATAATTAAAACTAGCTTTAAACTTACTGTAAATATCATTAATATTCGCATATCTAATTAGCAATTCAACATTAACACATCATCCTAACCTAAAGATATTACCTATGCGTATTAAATGGAGCTGGATATTCAGATATTACCTATGCGTATTAAATGGAGCTGAATATTCAGATATTACCTATGCGTATTAAATGGAGCTGAATATTCAGATATTACCCGTCATGTGTATTAAATGGAGCTGGATATTCAGGTATTACCTATGCGTATTAAATGGAGCTGAATATTCAGATATTACCTATGCGTATTAAATGGAGCTGAATATTCAGATATTACCTGTCATGTGTATTAAATGGAGCTGAATATTCAGATATTACCTGTCATGTGTATTAAATGGAGCTGAATATTCAGATATTACCTGTCATGTGTATTAAATGGAGCTGAATATTCAGATATTACCTGTCATGTGTATTAAATGGAGCTGGACATTTAGATATTACCTATGCGTATTAAATGGAGCTGAATATTCAGATATTACCTGTTATGTGTATTAAATGGAGCTGAATATTCAGATATTACCCGTCATGCGTATTAAATGGAGCTGAATATTCAGATATTACCTGTTATGTGTATTAAATGGAGCTGAATATTCAGATATTACCCGTCATGTGTATTAAATGGAGCTGAATATTCAGATATTACCTGTTATGTGTATTAAATGGAGCTGAATATTCAGATATTACCTATGCGTATTAAATGGAGCTGGATATTCAGGTATTACCTATGCGTATTAAATTGAGCTGAATATTCAGATATTACCTATGCGTATTAAATGGAGCTGGATATTCAGATATTACCTATGCGTATTAAATGGAGCTGGATATTCAGATATTACCTATGCGTATTAAATGGAGCTGAATATTCAGATATTACCCGTCATGTGTATCAAATGGAGCTGAATATTCAGATATTACCCGTCATGCGTATTAAATGGAGCTGAATATTCAGATATTACCTGTCATGTGTATCAAATGGAGCTGAATATTCAGATATTACCTGTCATGCGTATTAAATGGAGCTGAATATTCAGATATTACCTGTCATGCGTATTAAATGGAGCTGAATATTCAGATATTACCTGTCATGCGTATTAAATGGAGCTGAATATTCAGATATTACCTGTCATGTGTATTAAATGGAGCTGAATATTCAGATATTACCTGTCATGCGTATTAAATGGAGCTGAATATCCAGATATTACCTGTCATGTGTATTAAATGGAGCTGAATATTCATGTGATCTAATTTATATATAAAAACTATATATGTGAATATTCAGTCTCAAAATATTCATATATCGAGGAATATTCTAATATATCCATTTGGAATCGGTGGGACAACCTTATATCCGGAATATTCTTCTAATATCATTTATCCGGGTTGTGGAAGATTCTGGAACCACAACCACCCACAACATGACGTCACTCAGTGATCACAACTGACCTGGAGATTATTAAGAAATAAATTATTATCCTTTGAGCAAATAATTCAATTATCAGAATATTAATAAATAATATTTAATGACATTTCTTCTTCCCTCGTCTTTGATTGCTTGTTTACCTACGATCAAACTACCTAGTTACAGGAGGTGGTGGTTGTTAAAGGTGATTCACCTGTAACAAGGTGACAATGTAATTCTAGTTACTCCCCCATTACCGTTTTCTGTGCTAGGTTACCTTGCGCTAGGTTACGTAGTAAGGTAAGGTCTGCATCTTGCCTTATTATAACCTCTTCTAACAACCTAATTATTATTATTACTATTATTATTCTATTATTAATCGTATGTTGTATTATTATTATTATTATTATTATTTTTTTTTTTTTTTTTTTTTTTTTATACTTTGTCGCTGTCTCCCGCGTTTGCGAGGTAGCGCAAGGAAACAGACGAAAGAAATGGCCCAACCCCCCCCCCCATACACATGTACATACACACGTCCACACACGCAAATATACATACCTACACAGCTTTCCATGGTTTACCCCAGACGCTTCACATGCCTTGCTTCAATCCATTGACAGCACGTCAACCCCTGTATACCACATGACTCCAATTCACTCTATTTCTTGCCCTCCTTTCACCCTCCTGCATGTTCAGGCCCCGATCACACAAAATCTTTTTCACTCCATCTTTCCACCTCCAATTTGGTCTCCCTCTTCTCCTCGTTCCCTCCACCTCCGACACATATATCCTCTTGGTCAATCTCTCCTCACTCATTCTCTCCATGTGCCCAAACCATTTCAAAACACCCTCTTCTGCTCTCTCAACCACGCTCTTTTTATTTCCACACATCTCTCTTACCCTTACGTTACTTACTCGATCAAACCACCTCACACCACACATTGTCCTCAAACATCTCATTTCCAGCACATCCATCCTCCTGCGCACAACTCTATCCATAGCCCACGCCTCGCAACCATACAACATTGTTGGAACCACTATTCCCTCAAACATACCCATTTTTGCTTTCCGAGATAATGTTCTCGACTTCCACACATTTTTCAAGGCTCCCAAAATTTTTGCCCCCTCCCCCACCCTATGATCCACTTCCGCTTCCATGGTTCCATCCGCTGACAGATCCACTCCCAGATATCTAAAACACTTCACTTCCTCCAGTTTTTCTCCATTCAAACTCACCTCCCAATTGACTTATTATTAATCGTATTTCATTATAATTATCATCAATTATCAGTTATATTTTAGGTTATATTTGTATGTATAATGAATATTTGATGTGGTTGTAAAAAAATGTTCATTTACTCTTATTTACATGATTTACACACGTCTTATAACATTAAATTATTGTAAATTAGTGATGGTAATTTACATATAATGAATCACCTTTAACAACCACCACCTCCTGTAACGAGGTAGTTTGATGGTCGGTAAACAAGCAATCAAAGACGAGGGAAGAAGTAGCAAGCCATTAAATATTAATTATTTCTTAATATTCTGATAATTGAATTATTTATGTAATTTCTTCAAAGGGTTGTTATTTATTTCTATTTATTGAGGAGGTAAATAGTCGGTTGTGAGGCCGTGGTTGCGGTTGTGGTTCCAGAACCTTCCACAACCCAGACAAATCTTCTAAGAATATTCCGAAGATTCCAGTCAGTTATAAGAGAATATTCCTCCTGTTATATATACATCAAATATTTGATGTATCTGATATATATATATATATATATATATATATATATATATATATATATATATATATATATATATATATATATATATATATATATATATATGGCGATGGGAATGAATAAAGGCAGTGTGAATCACGTACATGTGTATATATATGTATATGTCTGTGTGTGTATATATATGTGTACATTGAGATGTATAGGTATGTATATGTGCGTGTGTGGACGTGTATGTATATGTGCGTGTGTGGCCGTGTATGTATATGTACGTGTGGTAGTGTATGTATATGTACGTGTGTGGACGTGTATGTATATGTACGTGTGTGGCCGTGTATGTATATGTGCGTGTGTGGCCATGTATGTATATGTGCGTGTGTGGCCGTGTATGTATATGTACGTGTGTGGACGTGTATGTATATGTGCGTGTGTGGACGTGTATGTATATGTGCGTGTGTGGACGTGTATGTATATGTGCGTGTGTGGACGTGTATGTATATGTGCGTGTGTGGACGTGTATGTATATGTGCGTGTGTGGACGTGTATGTATATGTGCGTGTGTGGACGTGTATGTATATGTGCGTGTGTGGACGTGTATGTATATGTGCGTGTGTGGACGTGTATGTATATGTGCGTGTGTGGACGTATGTATATACATGTGTATGTGGGTGGGTTGGGCCATTTCTTTCGTCTGTTTCCTTGCGCTACCTCGCAAACGCGGGAGACAGCGACAAAGCAAAATAAAAAAATAGATAGATAGATAGATAGATACATTAAATATTCAAATACATCAAATATTCCGATATTTGTATGCATGATGCCCAAGGATGAGTTAGACGAAATCACATAATGGTTGCCGGACGAGGTATTTCTCTCACGCCCGACATTACGACAATATCACGTCTCCGCCATATTTAACTTCCCCCTGGGCTTTACCAACCAACTTACCATTACCCCGGGTGATCGACTACCCCATAGAGACCCCCTGTGGTCGTCTGCCTCTCGCCAAACAAGCCATTTTGGAACAATAATTACCTGACGGGTCTGTCTGGTGGTGGGAGGAGACAACCCTCCCTCCGTCAATTGGCCATGTCTCATCATTAATGCCTAATTATGGGGTTAACTACAGCATTACGTGTGTGTCTGACTGACCTGGGGAAGGAGGGTGATGGAATGACATCCCTCGGCAGTTCTGGCGAGGCGTGGCCACGGTTCATGACGTCTGTAGGGTCGAAAATTGATCGGCGAACGACTGTCGTCCAGATGAATATGGCGCCTTCGAACAAGATGGGGATACGGGTGTATTTCCTTCTGCTTGCTCAATTTGAGCAACTTTGTGATATTTGATTACGTAAGGTTAAATATTACTCTACATAAAAGTAAAAATACTCTTTCATTTAACTGTATACTTTCTAATGGATATAAAGAGTCAGAAGGAATAATTTCAAACAATTATACAGAGTCGACGGCTACGAACCTACAAATTTCTATTTTTCTGATCAAATAACAAAATCAAAGAAACTAGCTTAATTTGTTTTATATCAGGAATTCTAACTTATAGAAAATCATAAGTTCAACATTGATAAAATACACAACAGTAGAGTAATTAGTGCATGGCGATCAAACGACACATTTCAAATTTCTATGGCCATAAATATGTTTAATTCTTCTTAGTTTACAGCTCACATACATGATCTACCATAACTTATCTTTGAATTTCAAAACTTATCTTCTAGACAAGTTGGCTATCAACTTTCCCAAGCGTCTTGCACCCACAAAACATCAGACCATCAACATGGAGATGAGAAATCCATTTCCATTACCAACTCCCCAGTCATTAGCTGGTCTTATCACTATGATCATACTTTAATTTGGGTCCAGACACACTTACCTTAAAACTTAAGATAAAAGGAAATATATGCATTATGCAAAACGAGTTAGGCTTTTCAACCTATTGAAAATCCAAGCCACTCTCTTCCTAAAGCCCCCATAACTATTCACTAACTCCTATGTACAAACACAAACCTTACCCTGCTTCACTATTCACCAACACCCCCTCAACCCAACCAGAAATAACGTTCACAAAACATACAACTTGATCCAAAATAAGCTAAAGTGTTCCACCATTTCAGCCTTGAATTCCACTCCATCAGACATACGTCCATTAGAATCTATGTATGAGTTACAATATTAACGAAAAAAAAAAAAAAAAAACACTCCTAACCTCTAGTGCAGTTATCCTACAAAACATTATCTCCAAGAACACCCTACTCCATTCCTACCTGCAAAGATGTCATACTGCCCAAGTACAAATTCATGGCATTAACTTTCAATCAACGACATGTATTTGTAGACCTTACACAAACTCTCATCCGTCTTTTCTCAAGCCACATACAATTCATTCTCAAAACACTTCTCACACCTTCAAAGAAAACACTGGTCCACATAACTCCTCGCTGTTTTGAAACCACATTTCTCTCCTGTCAGATGTGCTGCGTATATCACAACTCTCCTAAATCATTATGCTTTTCATACACTTACCAAGGAATCTCAACAAAGTTTTACCCCTTTAATTCAAGCATTAACTCTCGTATCCCAGGCACTATAGATGAATTCTGCCTGTCCTCCTGAGCCTCACTTTGGTGTATACAAATGATGAAAAGTCTTGCATTCTAGTCAACAACACTCGACCTTTCTTAAGATACTCAACTGCAATCTCATCCACTTCTGCTTCTTATCCAAAGTTTTGACTAACCTCTTTCACCATACTAATTGCCAGGACTCTTGACTCTTGTTCTGCATGCCACGTCGTCTTGGACACACATCTTTGGTATTATCTAACGCACTCAATAGTCCATTTTTGAATTTGCTCACTTTACTGTAGTTTCACTTCATCTTTACACAATGCATCAATTTCCAAATTACTTTCATATTCTCGTAACTTCATTGATAATTTTTCATCCTACCACTCGCTACCCTTTCTCATATACTCTAAACACAACCTTTCTTGATATCCTTGCAAACAATCCTTTTATTTAAGCTCACTTCCTTTCATATATTTCTACTTCTTAGAACCACTGCAAACTTTTACACTTCCATCCACCATTAGACATCCTATGTACTTCTCCTATCACTGAGAGAGAGAGAGAATCAAGGCAATACTGAATTTCCTAGTTTACCTTCGTACTTGTGTCTGTTCTACAGATACATACCTTTATAAGCAGGTTCATTTGAAATGGTATAAAAATAAAACAGAAATGACCCATTTAAGCATTTATTTGTCGTCAGAAAATATTCAACATCTGGGTTATGAACCTATGCCGAGTGTCTGTATACCAAGCTTACAGAATGAGTGAATCAACTTATCTGACCCCAGGGTTCCTGTAACATACAGAGAACCTATACTGCAGTGAGAGGTGAAATTGGCACTTCATTTTCTATTCACAGTGTCACCGAGAATGCAAGGTTCTTACAAGTTATAGTCATGCAGAAATATTACAGTGACTGATTTTAACATTAAGAATTTGCAATCTCAGCAACAAATTGGGTTAACCATTTGAAATAAAACTTGGCAGGAAATAAAAAATGAAATAGCTCTCTTTATTCAAAGCATGACATATATTTTACAAAAAAGGATTGAGAAATTGCTGATTCCCACTCTTACACCTAAATAAAAACAGTAAACTCAATGCATATTCTTTATAATTTTTTGACATGCTTTCTTTATATCCCAGCCTTCAATAGCATAGCAAATTAAAGCAAATTTAAGTACCTATAATAATTTAAGAAAATTAACTACATAATATTCATTATAATTTCAACAAGTCAACAGGAACAATAATAGACTTCTCCAATGGTTAGGCATAACTATTCATGAGCACGTAATAGATTATAAGCCAAAGCCTTAACATAACAGGAGCACCATATATACTTAAGACAAAACAGGATCTATGGACTTTTAATGGGAGATTGTGAACATATACATAAACATATACATATAGTATACTCAAATTATTTGCTTTGTTGCTGACAAAGCAAATAATATACTCAAATATATGTATATATAACATATATGTCTGTGTGTGGGTGTATCATTCGTATCATCGATAAGAACAGAGTGTGAGGCATACAGGTGTCATTTAAATATTATACGTTTGGATTCACAATAAATGCTATGTAAATTTTTGTAAACCGAGTAAATTAGGATTACTCCAGTCACTTGTATCACTATAAAAACTGAAAAGTTACATAAATAAATATTAGCAGTATATCAATTAACAATGATTTGTCAACTTGGAGAACATTTAAAGGCAAATAAGTTAACAAAATTATCAACAACTGCTGTTCATTCACTTGTATTGTTCATGTTATTCATAATAAATATGTAACCGAGATTCTATTTCAGAAATCCATGTTTTGAGCCACCTGTCTTTATACATCCTATTACACAAATAATCCCTCTTAGCTTTTTCTTATTTATACAATGACATGGAAAGGCGATCCAGGAATGTGGTCATCACCCCATTTGACAATAAGGATGTAATCGCCTTTGTCTCGAACAACATAGCCAATCTGGGGAGGAAAAAAATGAATCACAAAACTGTCAATTAAGAAAGAGAATGGTTAATGTACAATTCATGCAAATGGTTAAATCAAATCGTTATTTCATGTGGGAATACAAGTAACAGGGTGCAAAGAAAACTAGTCTGCGGTTCAGAAAGAATTCCTACAAAAAAAAGTATGTGCAGCATATTACATCATGGAAATATAATAGGGGCATGACAAATATACACTGCATAGAAATAAAAGCTATTCTAAACATGTAACAATTATGCAATCATACTCAAGAGAATCTATCTAAAACTTTCCAGAACCGTTATGTTTTTTCAAGAATCTTTAAACGACACCACATACTGCTCAAAGGAGCGAAGACCTTCTTAGTTTCAAAAAAAGGAAAATTTTTATGATTAGCTTTCTGCACATCACTTGGAATTACAAGATATGAATTCCTTGAAAAAAATTCAACACCAATTCCAGTGCAACACACTTATGATAAAGAAATTGCGTGTATCAATGTATTGAAATTTAGTGCCACATGTAAAAAGGAATTATCAAATGCATACATGGTATCAAAATTATCATCCCCAAAATACAAAAAAAAAGTGGCCATACATCACAGGCCCATTAACCTTTCTGGTTACTGTAGGCACTTTCATGAAAAATGCACAATAACATCCAGCAATGAACAAGGAATATCTTAAGTTTGTGTATTTGGTCCATAAAGGTTTCAGTATTAATTTCTACCATAAACAAGTTATGGGTTATTATAACTACATCATATTTCAGTCTGTATTAGTTTTATGCAACTGTTGCATAACCGGCTTTGTCCATCGACTGTCTTTCTCCGAAGTTTAAATAAAAAGAAAAAATTTCAAAATCTTAAACTTTTTATAACACTGATAACTACAAAGAAACACTCCAGGAGATATATACTAGGGCTATGATTGAAAATGCCCATCTCAAGTCTACTGAAAGCAAAGGTATCACCCCACATGATTATGTGATCAAAATGACTAGAATTACTCAAGGCGTGGATGAATGGGGGCTTCATATCTAGTTCAAGTGTTCAATCTCATGTTTTTGTCAGTAACACAGCTGTTGTCTTACTGCACTTCAAAGATAAATGAACGTCTATGAATATAAAGAATGCATAGAACCTGAGACGAACAGTACTTCACCTAAAGTAATGACAGACTCTTACATGAAAACCATTCTTTTGCAATTATATTGAAAATACGTCATGCCGTAACATATATAATTCTATGTGGAAATTTTTGCATATTAAATGGAGAGGAAGTGGAATCAATCTGCTCTTATTTCCAGGTACCACATGCAAGGAAAACGAATCTCACTATGGGATAGAATTACATTGGGATATCTTTAACAGAAATTACAATGCTTATTTTGTCATACTCCAAAGACACAAATTTACAAATCAGAATTCGATCCCACAGATCAGATTAAGAGACATTCAAAATCAAACTCTGTACATACTGAAAATTGCAACAACCAGTTTCTATACTGTATTGCAGACATTTTCATGTTTTCTGACAGTGTCCTACTCATGGGAAAATACCTTGAATAGGATGTTTCATATTACAGTCATTCTAAATAGTGTCAGTTTGACAATGCCATCTGTATCGATGAAAACAAATATATTGCAAATTTCTAAATTCATAGGTCGTACAGGTATAATACATATATGGCATGCCATCGGTGTGACAAGAATATATCTATTTGTTGAATTAAAAAAAGAGTGCTAGCATGAAAGCAAGAAACTTATCTTTACAGTAGCAAGAAGGTTACAAATCAGTAGTATACCAAAATGAGACAGAGCTGCAGTCTGTATTCAAAATGTACAAATACAGATTCAAACAACTGGGTACTGCCAAGTATACAGAATGTTGCTCTGTATATGAACTCATCTAGTCCCTATCAGCTACCACCGCTTCACTATGGAGGACATTGCTTTCTTCCATACACTAACAGCTATTTCCTTCGAAAGGGAGGTAATATCTTCAGCAGAAGACTGAGCCTTCGAGGAAAAATCTTCACTTGGCTCCTCAAACTGTTTCTTCTTTTGGAAAGTCTTACGAGAGGCGAGGACTTCCAACCCCCCAATCCTACAATCACCATTAACATGCAGGAGATACATGGGCCATTTTCTTTCTCTCCAATTCTTATAGACATCCCTTTCCTATAAGATCTATTTCTTCCTTTCTCATATTATCTATTTCATCCTACATAGCCTTTAAATGTATTAAACATATGGTACACTATGTTGTATATGTCCTCATCATCTCTGTATACTTTCAACCATACAACCAATGATTTTTAATACAGCATATCTCTTTAATACCAGTCTGTGGAGCTTGGCTTTCATACATGACAGCAAGAGAGTGGGAGTATGCAAACATAGCCATTGTTAGTTTGCTTCTGATGCTATCTTGTGAAAATAGAAGAAAAAAATCTATCAATTTCAAAATATTTGGCAATGCAGTTGTTCCCAATACTTTTAGCTCTTATTCTTTACCTGAACTAAATTCAATACCTCAAGTTGCAAACTGATAGAAAGGCGATATAAGTGCACCTTCATGAAGGCTTCTTATGCATATCACACTTACATTTTGCCATTCACACGAGCTCTCGAGGCAACCCTCGCCTCCCCTTCCTTGGACCACCAGGCTTTCTACACCCTTCCCATAACTTTTTTCTTTAGGCTTTCTACTGCTTTCCCATAGCTTTTATTCTTTTTAAAGATATCATTCTTAAAAATCCAGTCATTTATTATTCTTAGTTCTTCACCATTCAGACATCACGCCTACTTCACACTTTCAGACTTAACATCTTGCATCCACTCTTACCATGAAAATAATTCTAAATCAGCAACTGTAACTCCATTTCTCTATGATCCTGATCTTTCTGTCTATATTAGCTAATCTTCTCTAATTTCAATTACTACCCCATCCAGGAAAATACTGAACATAATTGATGATAAAGTTGCTCTGATATAACATGAAAGTTTCCTCAAATTTTAACTATGACTCTCATATGCTGTATACAATATTTCCTGGACAAAAACCTGGCTGCATAAAGACATCTTCTAGATACTATATGACAAAAATTGCACGAACACATCCAAAGACTATTTCTATTTGTCATACACTTCTATGATTTTTTAAACAGCATAACTTTTTTTTTTACATTTCCTCATCCAATTCTCATATTCCCCTACTAGTAATGCATTTTTCTTTTACACAGGATCAATCTTAATATATACGTAATGACTGCTTACTGTGTTGCTTACCGATACACTATCTTCAGTTAGCAGCCACACAATTTTACTAATACCATTCAATGGTCCTACACATCTCACACCATTCAAAACCCAATCTGTTCTCTCAAAAGCCTAATTTCACAAATTTCCTACTGTTTCCCTTTCTACTTATGTGTACTATATTAAGTCTGTTCTTGATGCCTTAATTTAATCATCTGACACTGCACTCTCCTTACCAACTGAACATGACTGTAGTAGGTGGTTGCAGACAAATACAGAAATGGCATCTAAGGAGACTGAGGAACCTAAAACTCCCCTTTTCAGTCACCTTACAAAATACACAGCAGTATGGATATTCTATGTAATTTTAGACACAGTGCCCTCAGGATTATAAATCTGCAAACAAAACGCAGCTTCACAAATTTTTCATTCAATGAAAAATAATTAAATGGTCTCTAAACTGAATAAGGCAAAATCTTTTTTTTTGCAAAGTTTCTTGACTTCATGCTGAATGAAACATCTCTGCTTAAAACATATTATCACCTCTTGTCACACTATGCTTTAAATATACAACAAAACTTGGTTCTGGAACGTGCTGTAAAATCAAATCAAACCAAACAACACAAACTACACATATACATTCCAAGGACAACCCACAAATGGGAGGAGTGGGGAGGGGCAGGGGAAGTTTAGGAAGAATGCAATCCATAACAATAATATAGACATCGCACACCTATCACTCTGGTTTATCTTTGAGGGGATTATCTTATACGTTGATGCAGAAAGGAGAGCCGGGAATGTGGTCGTCTCCCCATTTGACTATGAGGATGTAATCTCCTCTGTCGTGAACCTTGTAACTGACCTGGATTTGGAGAAAAATATTCTAGTGTCATAACACCACTGTCAAATTACACTGGAAAGATCTGGAAACAGTGGTAGTCGATCAAAGAACAGAAAAATCAAAATATGTCAGTTATCAATAAAATCAGGGGACACAAGTATGAAGTGTAAACAACCATCATATCTCTGGAGGAACAGGGAGGGTGTCAGACCAGGCAAGGTGAAAACTCCAAATACAACATTTCCAATTAGGTGTTTTGAGGTGAAAAGGATCTACAAAGAAACAAACTTTCCAAGTCTGCAATATCTCAAGGGTAGGATCATATCAAACCAGGATAAGGGAAAAATTACAAATATAACACTTTTAATGATTCTTTTGGGAGATGGATCAATCAGGATCAAAAAATAGACTTCAGTAATCATATCATAAGGGAGTGGATTATATCCAGACCAGGCAAAGGGATACAATAAAGTTATAACATACGACTATACTGAGATTCTTTGGGGGCAGTACTAGAACATATTGACCACAAATGGAGAGCCTGGAATGTGCTGCTCCCCCCACATGACCAATAAGAGGTGGTCCCCACGATCTTTGATCTTGTAACTGACCTGCATTTGGAAGATAGTGATGAAGATTGGTTTTCTTAAACTGTTCTCATGTTCAACTACACAAAAATATAAATCAGGAAAATAAATGCCCTGAAGTAATATAATATGTAGATTCTACAGAGTAATGAGGTCATATCAGAACCACTTCTTTTACCTTTTACTTGGCTCCAGTCCCTAGGGGAGGGAAAATTTATGATAAATCATAAGCAGAATTACCTGAAAATGTATGATCCTAAGAAATCACTTTTACAAAATACATATATTACATAACAGTAATCAGCAGTCGACTCTTAAAAGACACTGGGTGCCCTGTAGAAAAACCATTCTTACAATTTTCAAAAATACACAAGATGAACTGGCTTTTAATTTCTTCTTTCACCAGTTTCCAAAATCATACTGTTGAGAAACCAAGCTGATGTCGCTAAAACTTTTTATGTATTCATAATTAGTATTCTTTCTAAAAGCAGTTAATTCACAGCTTTTCTATTATAAAATTCTAAACATCTTAATAAAATGAGCAGTGGGCAGAGCCATTTGGTAAATTTCTCATATTCCTTAAGCTCATTAATCAGCAAAAAATATAACTAATTTCTAATATTTTGAAAATCCCTGCTTTGTCTTACCTGGTAGTTGTTATGTCCAATATGCTTAATATAAACCTCTTCACATGGAGCCTTAGGTCCATACACACCAACATATAGAATGTTGTTACCTGAAATGAGAGAGCAATTATGAAAAATAAAATGCATTCTACAAATACATAACCTTTCTCCTGTGTGGAGAAAGCTGTTTACTCATTCATATCCTTTTCTTGAAAAAGTCAATACAAGTCACACATCAAAAATGGTTAAAATATTTTCTCTCGAGTGTCATTCCTTATCAAATTTCACCAAACAATGGCTTACGGAAAATAACTATGAATACTATGTGACATGGCATTCCTGAAAAGGGATCAAAATCTTCACCATATCCAAAGAATTAAGGATAAATGATAGCATCAGCACTTTTACCTTTTCTAAGCAAAAATTAATATTGTGGTTTTCCCATACAAAACAAAGTTTAAAGTAAAACTGAAGGTATTATACCAACCAGCAGTAGAGGCATTGACGGTGAAATTGTTCTGACGGTTGATGTGAGCCTTTTTCAATCCTAGGCCCTTGCTTGTAACCTTTGATGCATCAGAATGAAACCTGCAAAGAAGATTGTTTGAACAAGTTTCTTGTTGCCATACTTCATGTAATATTCTTTAGGATGTGAATTGATAAATGAGACTGGATATGCAAATCTTTAGGATATACAAGGAAGGACGTTACCATAGGGAATTTCCATATATGGCAAAAATAACATTCTGCTTTTATCAGTATGATCTAAACCTGAAACCATCCATGTAACAACACAGGTAATCTTGTGCAACTACTCATATCAATGCTACATCATACAACGATAAGATTATTGGTTGACAAAACTAACATGAGTAACAGGTGTATAAAATAAAAATCAACCGAATTACTCAGACCAAGAACAGTAGTGGGTCTTACCGAGGGATTATAGTTCCTTGATGAGCCTTTTCACCTGATTTGGTCTTTTCTACAGTCTCCACCACAACAGATGAAGACTCCTGGACAGTTCCCTTCTCCGCATGTGCTTCACCAGTACATTTTACCTGTAATCAATCAATGATGTATCTAGTTTCCTGTGAGACAGGTTGATACTACTCTAGATCTTAACACAAAAATAAAGTTTTACTCTCCTGAATCCTACATATCTCTTACTACAATGCAGTTAACCTATGAATATACTTTTCTTAAGACTTACATCTCCACAGGTCATAACAGTTAAGACCTTTACATCAATTCCCTCATTCTTCTTCTTGCTTTTGTTTGCCTATTGACTACATATACTTACTTCACACATAGACAATCATATAGACAGAAGACAGATTTTTACCACTGCTTAACAGTTCCAAAAATTCCTGCCTCCTAATTCTGTAGATCTTGAATACAAGATCCAATTCTACAGCATTAATGCATATTATGAAAGAACTGGACCAAGGACCGACACCTACGGCACAACATTCACAACACTAAACAAGTCAGAGGATTTAACAGAAAAAAAATGTTGCCTTTTGTCAGTAACTAAAATATGCACGCAATTCATCCTCTACTCCCAAGATTTCCATAGAACAACAGACAGACAAATGACAGACAGACAAAATCCAGAAACACCCTATACTTCCACAAGTAATGTCAGTTCATGAAATTATATTAGAAGCACATTTTTTGATGAGCATATTACCTTCCATGGTGATCCAGCTATGTGATAACCGTTGTATTTGACTGCAATGTAATAATCTCCGGGTACAAGAGGAGTATAGCGGACTTTGTATCCTTCCTCAACCTCTGTACAATCCATAGACACCTTGGACGGACCATCTACAGTCACTGCTAATGTGCCCGCACCAGCATTGCAAGTGTCAACGATGAAATCTGTTTTCTGACCTGTGAAGAAAATACTCTGGTAACTACAAAGTTCCCTAAACATAACACAGAATTGCAGTGTCTATGAAACCTGGTTTACACTAACTTTTTAAACAAAAAAAGCTACAAACTCTTCACGAGTAATATGTTTCTTAAACAAATCTGCCTACATACATGAACTCCCTGATGTCAGTAACCAAGCCCAATTTTTCTCTCCATGTGTATATCTCCAGATCTTCAATTACATCAACTAATAAGCTTATCACATTCAAAGCAAATATCTCCCTCCAATCTGCTATCAAAACAAAACAAAAAAAATAAGGAAAAATTGTCATATGGAACATTTATGAAATAATATGCTTATCACAAGACCTAAATTTTGAAAAGGTGTTCCCTTTATATA
Organism: Panulirus ornatus; assembly: GCF_036320965.1. Lineage (NCBI taxonomy): Eukaryota > Metazoa > Arthropoda > Malacostraca > Decapoda > Palinuridae > Panulirus > Panulirus ornatus. Next base: position 5,010,500 of record NC_092268.1, on the reverse strand, counting down.
AGATGAAGAAAAGGGAAAGGAGGAAAAAAAATATCTCAAGTGTAACTAAAGGATTTTAAGTTAAATCCCAACTCAGGAGCCCCATCAATTTGTCCTGTACAACTAACCATCAAGTATATAGAGACATCTTATCAGGGTGCGACTTACCGGAAACTGCAGTTTCCAGCCCTTTACCAGAGGCAGAGACTGCTGCTGGGTCAGCCTCATCTGTGCCAATGCGAAGTCTGAATGGTGAACCAGGTATGTGGATACCATTGAACTTAATATGGATATAGTGGATACCAATCTCCTTTGGCACAAAGCGGACACTGTAAGTATCGTTGTCTAGCAGGTCAGTGAAACAATCCTCCTCTTGGCCTGAAGGAGCCACAAACTGGAGAAAGAAAAACATTACAAAAAATCAGTGCAAATGTGGAAACTGTACATTCAGCCCCTTTTGTCTGTATGTTTGCAGAATTTATGATAATTTCTGCTTTAAGCTCAAAGGAAAAATATTTACTCCAAAGCAGTATAGTAAATTTACTTGTACATCTGCTCATTGATCCAATTACCACAAAAGCTGCTCAAATCATAGTGTGCACAAAAAGAAACTGCATACAAGATCATCGTACAAAGTTATAAGATGATAAAAAGGTGAAAAACAAAAGAGAAAAACAGACATGGGAAACAAGAATGTATAATATCACAAGAGAAAACAACAATCTTATCACTAGGGTAGAGTTATGGTTTGCCTGAAAGACTGCTAACTGGGTAAGAAGAGAGAGAGAGAGAGAGAGAGAGAGAGAGAGAGAGAGAGAGAGAGAGTGAGAGAGAGAGAGAGAGAGAGAGAGAGAGAGAGAGAGAGAGAGAGAGAGAGAGAGAGAGAGAGAGAGAGAGAGAGTGCTACCATCAGAAAGTATTTAACATATCAATAAAATACCAGAAGAAATCATCCCAACTAACCAATTCTAAAATATAAAGAAAATTACCATTCATCATTCTCTCTTATATGCAGCAGGCATTCGAATTACAAATTCAAAACTTGTTCAAAAACTAAAATAATCTAGTAACCATCATGTCAAGCCAAAAGAAATTTGGTCAGGTACTTCAACCCTCATTACAGCAAGTTGACTGTCTCAAAGTTTTCAATAACAATAATGAACAAAAAGTACCAAGATGTCTTAACCAAAGCATTACACAGATAAAATCCATTTTTCTTCAGGTCAGAGAAGCCAGAGACTTTGAACCTATGACTGAAATGAACAAATCCTCTAAAGTCTTACGAGAAAGCAAGCAGTAGTGACACTGGTGTATAAAGATAAAATCAGATGAATTTGTCTCACCTTACAATCCAAATGTCCTTGTGCGCCATTCTTGCTTACAAGGAGGGACTGGGGTTTGTTAGGCATGGAACCCTGTTCAGGGAATTGTGCCATTTCAACTTTGCGAGCCTCACCCATGGACGGAGTGATGTAAACTTTGTAAGGAGAGTCAGGGATGTGCTTATCATTGAACTTAATACCCACACGGTATTCACCTGAGGATATAAAAACCAACATTAGTATAGTAATATGATAACCTTACCTTTGGGGAAAAATAATCAGTTAATTAACATGTCACTGACCAAATAACTAGGTATATATGCTTAGTTTCAGCAGGTTTCCCAACTGTTTCCACAGTGAGTAGTCCAAAGTAAGTGTTCAACACACTGAACTTGAACACCAGACATTCCCCATCACTTTCAATGTGAACAAACTCTGGTCATTTCTCAAGCATTTAATGATGCCTGAAAAATACTTGACTTTCGTTCACATTCTCTACTTTGTCCTTAATCATCAAGGAGGAGAATGAATGTAAGCGAACCCTTGCATTTATTAAGACTTACAATATACCATGAAAGGCTAGTTACTGAATGCCCACCCAATCACCCAACTAAGTAATGACCCTGGAATGACCCTTCAGTCATTCTGATATACGAGAGGTCAACACGATTCTTCCTTAACCCACACACACTTGTGAGGGGTTAGTGTGACCCATTCTTTAATTACTGCCAAACATAAACACGTAAACATGAAAGCCAAGGACAATGTGGGTTACCTGATCACAACCTTTCAAGTTTTTAACCCAGTGTAAAGATGTCAACAGAATATATATATATATATATATATATATATATATATATATATATATATATATATATATATATATATATATATATTCCTTCGAGTCCACGGGAGAAAATGAAACAGGATAAGTTGCCAAGTGCACTTTCGTGTCATAATCACATCATCATCAGGGGAGACACAAGAGAGAAACATAACAGTTGATATACAACCAAGAGACGAAGCTGTGTACACAGATCACACCTTGATCCTCGAGATCAGCTGGGTGTTGACGCTGGTGGTTGTTTGGTCGATAGTTAGGAGAAGGCAACTGCTGGCGTTGTGTGGGGGCGTGATGGTGGGCGTGCGTGGGCGGGTAAGGGCGTGAGGTAGGGGCCATGCGTGGTCGCTGAGCCCCGGGCTCGGGGTGGGAGCTGACGGAGCCTCCGCCCACGGTGTACGAGCAGAAGGTTTTATATCTGGGCGAATCGTCCGCCATGGCGACGGTGATGGGGAGGGAGAGGAAGGGGCGGACGGTGATGGGGAGGGAGAGGAAGGGGCGGCGGTGATGGGGAGGGAGAGGAAGGGGCGGCGGTGATGGGGAGGGAGAGGAAGGGGCGACGGTGATGGGCGCTCTCTTCCCCCTAACGACCCTATGGCCACTCTTACCCTGGCCTAACACACTTCCTCTTTCCTCTCCAAGTTTCGTGGGGTAATTAATGAATCCTTAGCTTCCATTCCCAGTGGGCGGGTGGCTGGTCCCAGGTGGGCGTGTGGGGGGGTACGTGCGGGCGTGGGCTACACAACCTCCCGCCCAGATGGGCGTGGAAGGACCTGGGCGTGGCCCGCACAGCGGTATGGACTCACACCACCACAATCTACACCGTACCATTGCTAGCTCGTCGCCCTGAACATTCCAGAACTGGTCATTACACACACACACACACACACACACACGTACACACAGACACACACACACACAGGCAGACACACACACACACACGTACACAGACACACACACACACACACACACACACACGGGTACTGTAAGACGCAAAACTAAAACCAAATTAACGTATATTATCCATGAAAATGTTCTTCAATCTTGAAACACTTGTTTATCTTGAAAATTCACGTATATAACCAGCGATTTATTATCTTATCAGTCTTGCAACACTTGTTTATCTTAAAAATTCACGTATATGATCCTTGATTTATTATCTTATCAATCTTGCAACACTTGTTTATCTTAAAAATTCACGTATATAATCCGTTATTTATTTTTTTCAATCATGAAACACTTGTTTATCTTAAAAATTAACGTATATACTCCGTTATTTATTTATTTTTCTTTATCAATCTTGAAGTACCTGTTTATCTTGAGGTCTGATCTCTGAACACTGGGTCATGTTGCACGACCGACTGCCTCGTTCGCCATGGGTACGAGTCCAAACGAGAGGGGGGCGTGGGTTGGTGGCTTGAGGTGAGGGGGGGGGGGAGAAGAGGGGGGGTAGTGTTTGAGTGGGGGGGGGGTTTGTATGGTGGGGGGGAAGACTATTGGCGCCAAGATGCGCCAACTGTACGTCCTTGATACTTCTTTTTACCTTCCTTGTTTACACTGATTTTCCATTCACCTGCCTCACAGAAAATGGCACTGTTTAAACCACCCCCCTCTATCACTTCCTTTCTAGGCCCCTGGGCGGAGGGCAACCCCCACCACCGTTTTCTTCCTGGCAATTTGGATCACATCCACTCCCGCGCACACTCACGATTCACTGGAATAAAAATCTTTTGACCTCTTTTTTTTTTTCAAAGTGGTAAACACGACGCTCCCAGCACACGACACTGTCTGCCACACACACACACACACACAGAACTGGTTGCACCGTCTCCCTCGCACAAGCCACTGTTTGCTACATCAAAGCAAACAGACCAAACAAGGCGGTGATTTGAGCTTTTCTTTGCGAAACGCGACATCCGGGGGTTCGAACCGGGCGTCAATGGGTCGCTGGGGTGGGTCAACATGCACCCAAACCCACGAAACAGCCCACCATCATGTCTCCTTATTGGCTAATCACGAGATAACCATCTCCACGCGGTGGTTCAGCCACGCAGGCGTTAACGATGACGGAGCCAGCCAGCGTCGGCAGCAATGATAGAGGAGAAAGCTGGCTACCCTCACGGTGCGCGCAACCCCCACAGCCAACCTGCGCGCGCCCACTTGGCACAGTAACTACTCCAGCTCTCTTCTCACTGGCTCCTCCCCTCACTCACAACCCACGCACACACCCACCCTAAACCCACCCCGACCCACCCATCCACCCCACCCTGAAATTTACCTGAAAAAGGGGGAGCTCTACCATGCCCCCCCCCCCCTTCCCCTATTTCGCCCTAATTCTAATAGACTAAGGGTTGTTAACCTAGTATCACAACCAAGTACTTTAGACACTTCCCCCATTTTCTATAAGGTCTACATCATCATCTTCCCATCTACAACCTACGACAAAGACAAAGATCCCACGTTTTCTCTTCCCCATAACACGTTTTCTGTTCCCCAAAAATGGATTCGCTGTGCCTTAACTACAGCGGTGGTCCCCGACCATACCACACACACCGTTTTCTACATTAGCGCACCTAAATTTACACTCCTACATCATCATCATCGAACCCTTCCACCTCCAATCCACACCACAAACCCTATCCCCCAATCCACACCACAAACCCTCACCTCCAATCCACACCACAAACCACTTTCCTAATCCTCTAAGTAATCCATGCCCCCCTAATCCGCATTACTAATCACAGATAACACCACATCACTGCCAATCACTGATAACTTAACAACCACAACCACCAAAAAAACAAATAAACCATGGGTCTTTATCAATACATTTCTCTGCTCCTCAAACGCCTCTAACCTAACCCAACTTTATTAATACATGTTATACTTGGATATGGAAAGATAATAGAAGATTAACGTAAACCTCTATGTTATAACAAGTCACAACTCCGGTAAGTGACGCAAAACCTAGCTACACAAACGAAACCGATAAACACATGTACCCTAACAACTCAATTCACAACTCTCGAAAACAACCGGTTATGGAGGGGGTGGTTTACAACTCATAACTCATAAGTCTTGGAAAACCCGGTTATGGAGGGGGAGGCTTACAACTCACAACTCATAACTCTTGGAAAAACCGGTTATGGAGGGGGAGGCTCACAACTCAACTCATAAGTCTTGGAAAAACCGGTTATGGAGGGGGAGGCTCACAACTCACAACTCAAAACTCTTGGAAAACCCGGTTATGGAAGGGGAGGCTTACAACTCATAACTCATAACTCTTGAAAAAACCGGTTATGGAGGGGGAGGCTTACAACTCACAACTCATAACTCTTGGAAAAACCGGTTATGGAGGGAAGGCTTACAACTCATAACACATAACTCTTGGAAAACCCGGTTATGGAAGGGGAGGCTCACAACTCACAACTCATGTCTTGGAAAACCCGGTTATGGAAGGAAGGCTTACAACTCACAACTCATAACTCTTGGGAAACCCGGTTATAAAGGCGCCGTACCAATATATCTCTTTCCCTCCTTCTTCGCCAGCCAACACACACCTACCTGACCCACTCACTATATATAGATATACACACTGTCACTCCTGCACAGTAATATAACAATAATAATAACCTCTGGGCAGTTGTTAACTGTCGGCTTGTGGGTTGTGACAACCGTAACACGATCGTGTGAAAACATACTTTATCGAAGGATATCCGGGGAAAATGTCTGCTATGTTCCTTGCTATATTATAACACAGAATTCCGCTATCATAACCTCGTCCACGAACATGTAATGTCTGCCCAGGAACCATATCTTATTGACGAAGCCATTACATTATTAATTCTAACGCAACAACCCAAGTCGGAACTTTGAAAACCAAAGTTCAAAATATTGTCTGAAGTTCGAACTTACCTGCACTGAAAACGGTAATAATCTAAACTATAACATTCATATGAATCAAGTTAGGCTACAATATATATATATATATGCTCCTTCTCAACACAAGCCGTATTTAGCCTTCTCAACACAAGCCGTATTTAGCCTTCTCAACACAAGCCGTATTTAGCCTTCTCAACACAAGCCGTATTTAGCCTTCTCAACACAAGCCGTATTTATCCTTCTCAACACAAGCCGTATTTATCCTTCTCAACACAAGCCGTATTTAGCCTTCTCAACACAAGCCGTATTTAGCCTTCTCAACACAAGCCGTATTTAGCCTTCTCAACACAAGCCGTATTTATCCTTCTCAACACAAGCCGTATTGAGCCTTCTCAACACAAGCCGTATTTATCCTTCTTCAACACAAGCCGTATTTAAACCGCTCCTCAACACAAGCCGTATTTATGCTGCTTCTCAACACAACCCGTATTTAACCGCTCCTCAAACACAACCCGTATATATTTAAGCGTCCCAAAACTTGGCATCTACATTAAGAATTTAGGATGAGCCTCAAGTCCCTCGCTACGCTTTAAAAATAATAACCCACCACATACCTCACAATCCAACACTTTAATGGCCTGGTAATGTTAAAGGGGGGGGAGAGGGGGGCAGTGTTCCCTCCCTCCCCCCCCCCTCCCATCCCCAAGCGCAAACAAAAGCAGGTGTTTTTCCGCATCACAAAAGGAGGCATGCGTACGCAAGTGCGTCCCCTGCGTCACGAGAAGCATGCGTACGCAAGTGCGTCCGCTGCGTCACGCGTTACGAGATGCATGCGTACGCAAGTGCGTCCCCTGCGTCACGAGGTGCATGCGTACGCAAGTGCGTCCCCTGCGTCACGAGAAGCATGCGTACGCAAGTGCGTTCGCTGCGTCACGCGTTACGAGATGCATGCGTACGCAAGTGCGTCCCCTGCGTCACGAGATTCATGCGTACGCAAGTGCGTCCCTTGCGTTACGCGAGGCATGCGTACGCAGTGTGTCCCCTGCGTCACGCGTTACGAGAAGCATGCGTACGCAGTGCGTCCCCTGCGTTACGAGAGGCCCCGCGTACGCAGTGTGTCCCCCCTACCCCCACCCGACCTCACGCATCCGGGATTCGACCCCAGTGGGTTAAGAGGAGGAGACACCAACACGCCAACGTCCCCCCCCCCCCCTAGCTCGACCATCTGGCATGGACGGTCATAGGACTATCTTTGAACCACCTGTGTGGGCGGTGGCGTGGGCGTGGGCGTCCCTTCCCCCAACCCCCGTTGGTTTTTGGCCCCACGCCCACATTATTATTACCCCCCCCGCCCCCCACATATCCCTCTACACACCCCACCCCACCCACCCCACCCTACAACCACCACTTCCAACATGCCCACAAAAACCTTACAACAACAACAACAACAACAACAACAACAACAACAACTACAACCCCATAGCTAGAATGCTCGTCTCTGTCAGTGTTGTATCCACAACTAACGTTAATTAAACAAGGATTGAAAACACTATCTCTCTCTCTCCTCCCTCCCTCATCTTCACTATTCACTTCAGGCATTTAAAAAAAAGGAAAAAAAACGAGAAACTCGTTTAAATTTAAACCACCTTCTCCTCCCTCCCTCTGCACCAATACTCCTCACTTGGCGTTGGGCCTTATCTAAATACTCACGTTTCCGACCCTCTTGGTATTAATTAAAACCATATTACCACATCTTCCTCAAACCACTTCCTTCAAACAAACAAAAAAGGCATTATTTCTAACTACCGCGTTTCTGCACACTCGACAATGTCACTTTAAACTTAAAATAAATTGCATTAATCTTCGTCTAGCATTAGTATCACACGCCATACCCTCCACCATTGGCTTAGCTAAAAATATTCCCAGCGTTTATTTAAATAAGCTCAGTAGCTAAACATTCCCAGCGTTTATTTAAATAAGCTCATTAGCTAAAAATTCCCAGCGTTTATTTGAATAAGCTCATTAGCTAAAAATTCCCAGCGTTTATTTGAATAAGCTCATTAACTAAAAATTTCCAGCGTTTATTTGCTCACTAGTGCACTAGTTCATCCTGCTATCACTTTTAACGTGACTTTATCTCATCACACTTACGTCAAATCTAGTTCCCGCCAACTTGGCTGACATAAAACTTTCCACAAAATGTTTCTTTTATCTTTTTTTCCCCTTTTTTGGCTCCGGGAAGTTTATCAGCTTAACCTAACCGTTTGATCTTAAGCTGAACAAATGCCCTTCTGGCACACACAACCCTCACGTAGTTCCTATAAATAACGTACACTGAAGGAGCGACGGGGGGGGGGGGAATATATAGCTACAAATGTTTAGGTCGATGGGAGAGAGAGAGAGAGAGAGAGAGAGAGAGAGAGAGAGAGAGAGAGAGAGAGAGAGAGAGAGAGGTTAGGCTTCGTCGTGGGTAAACCATTTACCTTCGAAGTCACCATGAACGAACGGGCGTCTCCAACATCACTTGGCTTCCCTGATGCCATTTCCCCACCCCTTCCCTCCTCCCTCCCCATCCGTCACAACCACCTTGTTACCAACCCCCCCCCCCGCCCGTGTTACGGAGACACCCACCACCCCCCTCCCCCATTGTGACCTTGGGCTGATATGGTTTGGTAACAGGTCACTACGTCACAATCACATCGTAACGGTTCTCGTCTGTCTCGTTACGACGTTGTTCATAAGCAACACACCCATGACCACCACGTCGTTACAGCTTTCGTAACGTCTGGTTTACTCTTCACAAGTCGTTACAACTCTCGTTACGTCTACACCACGGCGCTGTTAAAACAACCCATCCCTCACAACCATGTCGCCACGAACCCACTTCCCAGATTCAATCCCGTCACACACGGGTCGTGACGACCCTCGTAACACTGGTCACGACGCTGATACGGTAAGGGGCACACCCCCCTCCCCATCACCTGTGGCGTCACAATCGTTACCAAGCGTCACATTGCCATCCTGCATCGATCATCATGATCACCCTAGCCAGCAGACCTAACCATGTCCTTGCTCTACACCCGTATCATTACCCTTGTCACCAAGAGAGTGTCTTTGGGAGCGACAAATTTAACCCTGTCGTAGACGTTGAACGCTAACATTAACATCGCAACTATTTATAATGCAGTCAGGTGAGGGCGTGGTGGTGAGGGCGTGGTAAGGTTGGTGGGCACGTGCCTTGTTACGCCCCTGCCCACTGTGGTGCATCCAAGTATTTCTGTCCCCTTGGGGTGGGTGACATCTTTGTTGGGGGGGAGGAGGTATTTCATCGCCTCCCCACCTGCTCCCACTGGGTGGCAGGTCTTAACGCTCCTCCCTATACATCTATGCCAACTTTCCCTCCCTCCATGTCCTGTAAATCACAGCTACAATATGTTACTGTCTTCCCTCAGTTTCGCCTCCTTTACTCGTGTTACAATTTCCTCGTTATTTCAGTTTCGTGTCCTCATCTCTCTTGTCAGTTTACGGCAGCACTCTCCTCCTAGCCTGACTTCTCTAAGTTTCCTGGAGACAATTTTATTTTTGGCATGCGTCTATGTCAACTTCCTTAAACCTCACATCCGTACAACACAGTCAAGACAACTTTACCATCAAACATACCCATCTGTACCTTCAGAGACAGTGACCTCTCCTTTAACACACTCCTTAAAGCGCCCAGGATCTTAGCCCCCTGACCCACAATATGACACATTTCAGCTCCCTTAGTTCCATCTACAGCCATGTCCACTTCCTGGTATCTACACCCATTTCCTCCAAGTTCTTTCAATTCAAACTCACACTCCAACTAACAAGTCTCTCCCATAATAACCTAAAATCCTTACTTTTAATCACATTTACTCTTCAACCGTTTCCTTTCACAACCTCAAAAACTATCTTCTGCAGTTTCTCATTACAATCAGCCACCAACACAGTGTCATCAGCAAACAATAACAGACTTACCAGCCTAAACATACTGCAGACCTAACAATCTCTCCAAGAGCTGTGCATTTACCTCATCCATTAACAAATTAAACAGTGATGGTGACATTGCACCAAAACCACATCTTTACCTGGAACCACTTACCTTCCTTTTGTCCTACTCATACACATGCCTTACCCTCTTCATAAACTCCTCACCTCCTCCAAGAGTTTTACTCACATTATATTCGTAACATCTTCCTTAAAGCAACTATCAATTTCATCATGCACTTCCTCCAGATCCATAGATACCACATATAAATCCTTCTGTTAATTCAAACATTTCTCACACAAAGTTTTCAAATAAAACATCTGAATCATCCACATATCCTCAATCATTTGAACCCTAACTCTTCCTCTCCAACCTAATAATGGTCTGTGAATGCCACCACTCTCTCAGTCACCTCTACTCAATACAACTTACCATGCATACTCAAACTTATTGTCCCCTTATTGTGGTGTGAGGTGGTTTGATCGAGTAAGTAACGTAAGGGTAAGAGAGATGTGTGGAAATAAAAAGAGCGTGGTTGAGAGAGCAGAAGAGGGTGTTTTAAAATGGTTTGGGCACATGGAGAGAATGAGTGAGGAAAGATTGACCAAGAGGATATATGTGTCGGAGGTGGAGGGAACGAGGAGAAGAGGGAGACCAAATTGGAGGTGGAAAGATGGAGTGAAAAAGATTTTGTGTGATCGGGGCCTGAACATGCAGGAGGGTGAAAGGAGGGCAAGGAATAGAGTGAATTGGAGCGATGTGGTATACAGGGGTTGACGTGCTGTCAGTGGATTGAATCAAGGCATGTGAAGCGTCCGGGGTAAACCATGGAAAGCTGTGTAGGTATGTATATTTGTGTGTGTGGACGTGTGTATGTACATGTGTATGGGGGGGGTTGGGCCATTTCTTTCGTCTGTTTCCTTCCGCTACCTCGCAAACGCGGGAGACAGCGACAAAGTAAAAAAAAAAAAAAAAAAAAAAAAAACCTTTATACAATGGCTACCTATACATATACAGACAGATCAATATGTAGATCAACACTAGTAATGTTTACTTGGAAATCTATAACCATTTTCACCTCTGCATGCCTGGGTGGTGAACCCAGGCCACAAGAATGGCAGCACACCACTATGTAGGTTTAATGGCTATGCTACTGTTCAGCCGTTCTTGTGGCCCAGGTTCCCACAGGTCAAAACTGTTTACATATTTGTATGCATTATATCTATACTCAGTATCTCCATGAATTTTTGGTGGATTAAACCAGGGTAAATGAAACAGCTGAGGGAACCCACAGAAAGGTCTGTAGGACCTGATTGTGGATAGGGAGGTGTAGTTTCATTGCACTACAAATAACAGTGAGACACTGGAAGTGAATGAATGAGGCATTTTCTTCATCTGTTCCTGGTGCTAAAGTGGGAAATAGCAAACAAGTATGAAAAAGAAAACAATAATGAACGACACAAAAGGAAAATAATTACCACACCTATACAACACTCCTACCTCTTGAAATACACATTTTGTAATCTTCACTATTCGAGGTTTGAACCACAGATGGGGACAAGGTTATGCCCATGTTAATGTTACAGCAAGAATGAATTGTCGCGAATTCAAATACATAAGACAAAACTATCCAAAAAGAGATGTATGAAGAAATTAGGTTTTTGCGCCACTGAATTCAACTAGTTAACCTGCTTCTCCATTCCAAGATGATGCACAGGTCCAAATTATGAGGTACAAGTGGGAAAAGAGAACTACTATACTCACCAGGTTCTGATACAACATAAGAAACGTAGCATGAGCCATCTTTGCGGTCCTTAAAATCAATCTCTGCTTTGCTGGGGCCTTCAACAGAGATGGCTAAAGAACCAGCACCAGCTTCCCGAGTCCACACATTGAATTCATTGGGCATGTTCTGTTCACCTCGTTCTAAGCCTGGACCACCAGCATGCACACGATGAGCACCACCATCCTTCAAGGGACCAACCTGTTGGCCAAAAGAGTAAATGAGGTTATTTTGAGAATAAATTGAAATATGTGTATATAAAATACAGAAGCAAGTGATAATGCTTTGGAAAATGAGCCTCCAATTGTACACTACCTTTAGAAATCAAGAGGCAGGAATTGAATAATGAACTGGAGTGATGCAGAGTATAAGGAGTGAGGAGCTGTCAATAGGCTGAACAAGGGCATATGAAATGATCCGAGTAAACCATGGAATAGTATATGGGGCCTGGCTCTGGATGGAAATCTCGGGTTTCATCATATCATATTTCATATTTCATCATATCATTTCATCATATCTAAGGATTGGAAGTATGGAATGAAGCTATTTGTTTTGTTCCTAATGCTACCTCGCTAAAGCAGCATAGGCAGTTAGAAATGAAATATAGAAAACAATGTTCTGTGTGCACTACTCACCGTGAACTGGAAGGGAGATCCTGGGATGTGCATTTCCTGGTACTTGACAGACACAGTGTGGACTCCCAGCTCCTTAGGCACGAAATTGACACCATACAGGCCATCTTCAACTTCACCAATTTCAGCAGCTTCAGTAACACCACCAGGTGAGGTCACAGTTGCTCCCAGATCGAATGGAGAAATGCCAGGAAGTTTGAAGGTGAGACGGCATTGAGATCCAACCTCAGTGAGCGGAACAGCATCTCTCTGACGCTTGATACGTTCTGTCTGCCTATTTGTACCTTCACCTGTCACCTGAAAAAACAATGTTTATAACCTGATGAAATAATTCTTAAAAGGTTAAATATGTGAGGACGATGTAATGGATGCAACACTTACATTTTCTTAACATCATACTTTCCATTCTGTTGTACATTTATCTTGAAATATTCCAAAGCTCCAGCAAACAATTACCATATACATAAACTTTTATCTAAAGTAAGATCTTGATGGTTTACAACCAAAGAGGGGAGATCAGAGATGCATGTATAAACGAGTAAAAAGTCAGTCATACATGGTAAAGGTTCACACATTTGGCTTAAGCTTTAACAGGCCCTATAATAAAAACACCTTTACATTATTAATCTTGAGAATAAAGTAACAAATTAATGCAGATTAATGAAATGGCATATTTTACACTCCTCTGTGGAAAAGAACTACTCATAAACTTGAATGAATCCGTCCTCTGTTTCCTTCAGCAGTATAATGAAACCAACATGCTTAAGACTGACAGACTGGTTCACACACATGCTGGGTATAAAATGCCCCACTAATGGTTCCGAATGACAAAAGTACATGCTGGGTATAAAATACCCCACTAATGGTTCCGAATGACAGAGTACATAAGATCTGTAATTCATACTACAAGATTTTTCTTAGCCCAGTTAGTAATGCCAAGACAGTGATATTCTTGACATTATTCATTTATATCCAAGCCCAATAAAAAAAGTGCTGATTTCTAAGCTCTTTCTCAAGGCATGATTTGTTCAAGGTTAATCACAAACTGGTGCAAAGAGTTCCATTCATTGTTCTAAGACCATTATCCAAATAAGAATTGTTGTTCAAAATACAAGAAACGTTCCATCTTATGCATAAAGATACTCTACTTAAAGAATTTCTTTTTATGAATCCATAACCTTTACAACATACAGTATGTTTCATTTGTCACTCAAAATGTATCATATTGCTGAACAAAGAAGTGAAACCAGCCCTAGTCGTAGCAAAGGATCTCGGTTAACCACAGTCATGAATGGTAAAAGGAGAACCTGTTTACCTTAGCAGTGAAGGGAGAGCCAGGTACATGGTTATCAGCAAACTTGAGATTGATGATGTAATACCCAGGCTCAGTGGGTTTGTAGCCAATGGTCAGCGTACCATCTTCATTATCCTAAAAAGAAAGTAAAATACCAATGTATATGTGAAACAAGCTTTATACACATTCTGAACACAGTAGAGTTCACATCTATCACATTCAACTTCATGAAGCAAGCTTTCTACACATCTATCATATACGTCTTCACATTACTTTTCACCTCACCTTGCACTGAATTTCTGCTTTCGATGGGCCTTCAACAGATAGGGAGAGACCGCCATAACCAGCCTCACGAGTGTCAATGGTAAATTGATTCTCCTGGTGGGTCACGGCTTCTGTAAGGGCTTTTCCAGTAATCTGCAGAGATGTGTATAAAACATTTTGTGAATACCAGTACACATCAGAATTGTGAGCTCTGTCATTACATATTGTTAATGAAAATATCCACAGACTTCGAACAGATTCTCATCAAGCATACTTTACTTCTCTAAGAAGGCCTCTCTCATAAAGGAATTATTCGATGCAATACCACAAATGCCGAAGCTAAATGAAAAGATAACAGATCAAAAGAATCATTTGTGACCTACCTTGACCTTAGAAGCATCGCCAACCTCCTTTTCACCAACTGTGATCTTGAACGGAGAATTAGCAATGTGTGTGCCCATACGCTTAACAGACACCAAATGCTCACCAACCTCACGGGGCGTGAAGGAAATGCCTGAAAAGAAAAACAGCTCATGAAGTAAAAGCTGCAGCAGTATTTGAACAAGGTGTTTCCTTTAAAATTATGTCCGAGAAATACTTGCAGAATGTGAATGAATTATATGTAGCTTATATGGATCTGGAAAGTGATGTACAGTACACATAGAATATAGATCTTGCAAAAGGTACTATGAATATAAGGTATATTGTAAGTTACTAAATGTGGTGATGAGCTTTTACTGGAAGTTGAGCAAATAAAAAGGAGAGGAGGGTGAATAATTCCAAGTGACTGTGGGTCTGTTTAAGTTATAGGGTAAAACAGGGAAATAGGATATTTGGTGCATTAAGGGGCATGTAAAAGGAAAGGTCCATTAGGGCAAAGATGGCTCCATTATCAGCTTTATACTGATTGAAGTCTTGACTCCTGAATGCAAAAGAAAGATAAAAGAATGGACATGAAAATGAAATGCCTGAGGAAAATGTGGTAAGACAAAGTTGATCATTTAAGGAATGACAGTGGGAGAGGTGTTAGTAAGAATACCTTGATCAAAATGGTCAAAAATGTGTGATAAGGCTCAGGGATGTGAAGAGGACGAGCAAAGAACAATAAGAAGTAATGTGTGTAGGTGCAGGGGAGACCTGGGAGATGATTGGATGGAGTGAAGGAAGCTTTGAGCTATTAAGTGCGAACAACTAGGAGCATGCATGGGATAGAACTGACTGGATTAATTTTTGTAAATGCCTAAAATAATCAAAGAATTTAGATCAGATACTAGAAAATAGAAACCTTTGGAGTCCTCACAACAGAGGAAAAATGATGAAAACATAATCACCATACAAGTTTCTCAAGTGGCACTGGATTGACTAGGTCTTCCAAATGGATGGTAATGTCACAATTAAAGGTCATAAATGGATGTGGAATACAGGGGGCCTAGGGAGGAATGCGAGCAAACACTCTTTCAGTAACAACATACTGGTGAATGTGGAAGAGTTGAAAGATGAAGTGGTAAACACAAAGCATCTAAAATTCTTAACTCCATGATACAAATTTGAGGATAAGAAAAGGTGTACCAAAAGTGCGCAGCTCCCTTTCCAAATACAGTCAATTGTAAACAGGTAAATTTACTCTCTCTCTCACACACACACATAGGACATGGGGAAAAAACTGGGGTTGCAGGCTGTCATAAGAAGACAACTTTAATGAACAAATAATTATCTCTTGGGTAGGGAACAAGGGATGCATGTCACGAGATAATTTTCCAAACTCAGCAAAAGTAACGAGCTGTGTCCTACAGGGCTTTGTTCTAGGGATAAAGTCATTCAATATGTATGCAAATGAATTGAAAGAGGGATTTTCACCACACCTAAACATGTTTACAGAGGAAGCTTAACTTACAAAGGAAATATAGAGCTTTCAAAACTATTAAAAAACCAAAACAGAAGCTGGACATCCTCCAGCACTCGTTACATTTATGGATAATGAAATTCAATTAAAAGTACTGAAGATGGGAAAGTGAAAAGAGATCCAATTTTGATTATCAGCTTACAAAAGCTGGGGATATTCATTCATTCATAACTACCCCAAAACTAATATCTATGAACGAGACCTGATGTTACCTAGGACCTCTTATTACAGGTTCTTACAGCCAAAGGCTGCATGCACTACTTCCAGTAGCAGGGAGATATGGGCTCCTATGTAGTGATAAGATGTTTGACAAGACTGCATTTCCAATGATACAACACTCTGAGGTGTCTTTTTATTCATGGTGCAACCTCTTGCAGGCAGAGACAATAACACCTACTGAATGTACTTTCATTTATGTACATGTCAAAACTACTGTTGGCAATATTGTAAATATATGTGTGAAAAATAGGAAACATACAAAACAATTCTAACTTACCAAGGTGTCCATTAGGGAGCTTCTTGAGGAAGCATGGTTCTTCAAGTCCAGATGGAGCCTGGATGGATGCATTGAGGCTCTTTATGTCAGAATCAGCAACCTTGCCGGGAAGGCTCACCTCAGACTGGGAGCCTACGCTGATCTGATTCCTCTTACGGCCCTCACCAGTGATCTTGACTGAATATGGGGATCCCTTGATGTGCTTATCAGCAAACTTTACAGATACCTTGTACTCTCCAGGTGCAGTGGGCAGGTAAGACACAGACACAGTGCCATCCTTGTTGTCATGACAGGAGATCTCGGCCTTGCTAGATCCCTCCACCGCCAGTGACAGGCCACCTGTATACCAATACACAAGATGCACACATGCATACCATTAGCAATATAATTCGAGATCGGCCACACATTGAATCCTGTTAACTAAATCATTTGGATATCCAAAACTATTTACTTTTTCAATCAAAATATTGAGTTTCATTATTCTTGTTCAGTTCTCTAAGTCTTAACAGTAAAGTCTATGTAAACTTTGAGACTTCTAACATAAATCAAAATGCTTTCAAGATGATATGACCAGTCAGAAATATGGGTTAATTTCTACTAAATTAATATGAGTAAGGAGGAACTGTTAATGAATGTTATATTCTGTTATCACATAAAACCGCAAAGCATTACCACATAATATTAGGCAGTTATCTTGTACCTTCATTATTCATTTTTGGTAATATTGAATTCTATGGGTTATGTTCATCTAAGAGTCTGCAGTTTTTAAAAGAACAATAACTATACTAATATCTATTAAACTGGAAAATCTGGACAAGAGCTCCATTACGTAAAATGATCCAGGAAAAAAGCATCATCAACATTCCCGAAGCAGAGCCAAACAAATCCTCAGGCAGTGACTACAGCTGTGCTCAAGTTGGCTATCTCAAAGGTCCTTACTAACTGCTTTGACTTGGGAAATATGCTAATAATGTTGTTTAACATGCACCTTAATGTTTGTGTGTAAAAACTTATCACTGCTGCCATTTCTCAACAATTTACATACAAGCATGAAACACTAAGAGGAACTGACGGTGCTATATACTGGCCAAAGATATTCAAGAAATTATCTTGTAGAAAAGTGGATTTTAAAAAACATTTGAGGTAAAAGACAAGGAAAAACGTAAATATAAAGTAAAATCTCACAAGTTCTTAAAGTACTTTCAGTTGTCAAAATTCTATAGCATACCGCTGAAAGATGGCACCAATGACAAACTATCTTAAAAAAGATTATAAAATAATATATAATAAAAAATTGTGACACTACTACAGTTGAAGTCAGAATACTGAATTTCAAAAATCCAAATGGTCCAAGAATCCATACAGTTTTTGATTTAGAGATAGTCATTCTCATAATCACACAAAATGCTATATCATCATCAAACTGCATCAGGATGTTCCTGAACTACAAACCAGTTGAAGAGCATTGCAGAAATTCAGCAATTTATATCAAGAGGCAATATTTTACCAACTAAAATTTCTGCACTAACAGTGAAACAAGCAGGGTATGACCAAGTATATACCACTACACACGGCAAGGTTAGTAAAGCCTGACTGAGTGTTGTATCAGTGGCTCATGTTTACTACTGGTTTCCTTTTGTTTGAGAAGGCCAGACACCTTAACCCCTCAGAAGTATCTATGTAATTTTCAAGGGTCCACACACTGCTTGTTTCCTTGGTGTTCAGATTTTTGACCTTTGGTTGTATATGATTTTTAATATAGATATTTGTCAAGAAGGACTACAGTACTACTTGCATTCCATTTCAACCCTCATAACCAAAACAATGCTGGAGATGTATTTTCCTAGCAGCAAATAAAACACTGCATTAATGCATGCAATGAAAGAGAGTGGAGCCTACGCTCCAAAAACTACAAGACTGCAAGCATGAGCTATACAATTCTATCTTCCCTGTGACACCTCACTTGAATCTTTGTCATCATTTTATGATTATCAAATGAATGATTAAATGACAAACCATAAATCTATAATTTTCCAAGCAATGCAAAAGAGTAAGGTCTTCAACCTCCTTTACCTTCCTAAAATTCAGGTTTTGTGAGATGTTCAACTTAGCTGTCCAAGGGAAGGCAGTTTCCCAACTGTATCATAAGAAGTGGTCAATCAGTTGTGTAAAATATTCAATAGAATCTATATTTGTGAAGCATCCAAATCATAAAAGTAAATGGATACTATTAAAAGACCAAATATACTTACTCTAAAATACTAGAATAATACAAAAGATAAACTGCTAACTTAAAAGTAAAGCTCATATGAAGGAAAGAAAAGGAAAAGCTGGTACAATAAAAAGATAAAGCCTTACAGAAAAGTGAGCAAGTTCCGACAAGATAAAACAAATTTAGATTTAACGACAAAATTTAAAAACCTGTATGCAGACCTTCATTTATTCCCACTTGTGGCTTGAAAATAAGACAACGGTGATGTGTCTCCCTTCACACGTCATTTAAAGTTAAAAATAACATACCATACTATTTTGTAAAAAGAAAGCTTCTATTAATCAAAAAAGGTGGAGACATTCTTTGCTCTCATCTCAAATTGAGTACGTATAGTAATTAATATGTGATAACTACTATTAATACCGTTTGAAACATATTACAGTCAATGAAGTTAACTAGGTTATGTCAGTGTGTAATTCTGAATATATGAAACAATGATGCATATTACTGTAACAGGTCAAAGTAATTTGCTTTTACTACATTTCATAAGCAAAATGTTCCTTGAAATGTCTAGTCATGAGAAATGGATGGAGCCACACACACTTTCACTGAATGCAAGAGCTGTGGCAAAGGTTCACATGCATGTTCATAGTTACAAAAATGCCAGTTTAACATTCCACGAGTTATACTGGAGTTAAAAGGATCTGGATATATACTGGCATAATCTACGAGGTTTTATTACCCCATGGAAGCCACATTTTTATCATTTACTTTTCAAACCAATAATTTCAAGGCACTAAATTTGGTCTCTTCATTAAATTAATATCTTAGAATATTCTTTAAAGTATGGTATGCTGCAAACAAAACTTCAGGTATTGAGAAGAGTATGTGCATAATGTTTTACTATACTTCTAAGGCTTGAAAACTATGAATGGTGAATAAACTGCTAAAGAGATAATTCATGCCTGGCAGTCTACTTCTGATCCACCTTTTACAAGTCATATACATTAGTTAATCAGGAAGGCTTCAGCAAATGCCATTTTAAGATAACTGCAAAAAAGGGGCATTGACTGGTACGCAAGAGCAGCAGCAATACACTCTCGGTGAACGTTCAGGGACTTGGTGAGGTTGTACCTTCAAGAGGGCATGGCTGGGTGCCTGAAGATACCAAATGTCTTTTACAGAATAAAGAGAAAGCAGATGAAGGTCTTAAGTGGAGAATCCAGGACTCATGTTGGTGTGTCTTTTAACACCCATTACCAAGTACCGCCATCAGGTAGGTGACCTCACACCAAAGGATGTAGGAGAGAAGAAGAAACCAGATAAAGACCCTACCACGTAGTGTGGAGCTACCTGCACCAGCATCCTTGGTAGAGATGGTAAAGTTGCATGGTTCGCCAGTGATTCCATGTACTAGGCCACTACCATAGGCCGTCACATACCCAGAGGTAATGGAGTCCACATGGAATTTGAAGGGTGATCCTTAGGAGAAAAGAAGAATATTAATGTGAATTTCTCAAGAAAACAATGCTGGGTTTAAGAAAAATATTATCAAGAAAAATTTAATGTGGCTAAAACTCCCTCAGACTTCTACTTCCCCATTCTCTATCTTTTTACCAATTCCATTTACTTTTGTGCCTTAATCTCTTGCTGTTGTATCACATCAACCTCTTTCATAAGATGGCATTACCCACCCCTGTCATTTAGCCTGTTAAAATAATTACACTAAATAACATGGTAGTCAGTTCTGACAAAACTGTAAATCACAATTTTCCTCAGGCATGAAATGTAAAGTCAAGTTTAGTAAGGGGAGCATTAATGAGATAAAGTTTTTTCTTTACATAAAGATGGTGGATGAACAAGCTAATATCTTGACAAGAGAATTAAGAATATGACACAAGACGATGACAAAAAAAGATGACAAAAAAGATTCCAACCCTGCACGTGTTCCGAGTTGTACTTGACATGCAGTTCGTGAAGGCCTTCCTCACGTGGTGAGTAGCGCACAGACACAGTGCCATCACGGTTGTCCTCAATCACCGGAAGATCCAATACTCCAGACGGCATCCTGACCTCAGCTGAAAAAAAAGGAAAAAAATTATTTCAACCATATCCTTACAAGAACATAGTTAAGCCCATCACCTGCATTCTGATGGTTGCTCACCACCATGGTTTCTTCATTAATCTTTATTGCCGAGTCATAAATAATGTTTTTGCCATGCAATGCCATCAACTTTCTCATTCTCTTCAGACTCTATTACCCAAGACAAAACTTATTTTTTCCTTCTTTTTTGCATCTTTCTTCACATCAGACTTCCAATGCAGTAATTCTCTCTCTCTCTCTCTCTCATTTGCCCAAGTTGATGTCTTTTCTGTCTGTATCACATACATGCAGGTTAATGGCATTCAGTCTACAGAAACCAAACTCACACCACGTCACATAAAACACGTATTCAACTCGACTCTCCATACTTGACCATTGATTTTCCTATGGCGAGTTTCACAAGTAGGCACTGGCTAATGACAAAATCTTTGAACACCTCTCTTTCGTTGTCTTACCTGTAACGTGACCCCCAGTAGTGGGAAGCGGGATATTATGTAGTTCAACTGGGCGGTAGTCGCTGGAGCTGGGAGAAGACTGGAGACCGTTGACTTTGGTCTGCGTCTGGCGGTACTCCTCCTCGGACTGTGCCTGTTGAGAAAAACCAGATGTTAAAGAAATCACAATTTCTTAAAAAGGAAAACTTATAGGGTTTTGTGCATAATGAAAATCTATTTTGGTAAAAAGTGAATCTGAAGATTCTGGAAGCTTATAATTAGTTCTTTCAAACTTACAGTTGACAAGCTTTTAAGGTTCTAATGCAAAGGAGGCATAAAAGGACAGGAATAAGTTGAAACTCTTTTGCCATGGCCATACCGTTGATGAGAGCTCCCGCAATGGACATTAGATAGATAAATAGTTATAGATAGATTAGACTTAAGATGTGGTACTAAAAGATTACTAAAAGATTTGTAAGGGATCATCCTTTGTACATAACAGAATTTTGAATTATTTTTCGTCACCATTATTTCAGACTCAAATAAAGCTTAATTGTCTTTTCCTCCTTGCTAAATGTATGATGCTATATTGCTTTCATGGAGACATGCTACTCAAGGCTGTTAATTACTCATATTTGCTAACAAATCAAACAAAAAATAATTTTAGTCATTGGAGCAATCATAGTAATTCTGGCTTTACATTCATTCAAATCATTCATCAATTGTCTTCGCGAAATGGGTTTGTTTTGAGAAACATATCTCATGTTCTAAATGTAAAAAAAAAATTTATGATATACATTTACTATCAAACAACTCACAAAACCTGGGAGAGTCAGAGTCTGTGTTGAAGTCCTTTCTACAGAATATGATAAACTTGTAAATATCACATATACCAAAAGAATTAAACATGAAACAAATTTGCTAGTACAACATATAAGCTAAAGTGTTATACATTTAAGAGACTAAAAAAAATACAGTGACTAAAACCTGCACTGTAGAACTACAGAATGATTCATACATGTGAGGCAGCTGAATCATACAATGGTTTTTTTTTTTGTTTTTTTTCATGTGGACTTCCAAATGGGGTGTTCACTTTCATGTCCCAGGCTTATTTGGCCAGAGGAGCAAGGGCGGGACTGTCGCCCCACCATGGGGACCTCACCAAGCTGCGCGTGAGAGAGAGAGAGAGAGAGAGAGAGAGAGAGAGAGAGAGAGAGAGAGAGAGAGAGAGAGAGAGAGAGAAAATGTGTGAAACTCTCACATGGTTAACTGCGCCTGCTGCCCCACACACACACACACAAACACGCAACCTTCAGTGACCTTACTCTCACCACATCCAGCCTCTCTCTCTCTCTCTCTCTCTCTCTCTCTCTCTCTCTCTCTCTCTGTCTCTCTCTCTCTCTCTGTCTCTCTCTCTGACACGAGCGGTTGAACCACATTTAAAGGGGCTAAGCGATCATCAACCTCCACCATGAGGGCAATGTGCAACATTTTGCTCGCCACATCTGATATGCTCTACCAAGTGTAGGATAAACACTTTCAATGTTCTGCGTCTGGCAAACATGATGCCCGCCGTCTCTCTCTCTCTCTCTCTCTCTCTCTCTCTCTCTCTCTCTCTCTCTCTCTCTCTCTCTCTCTCTCTCTCTCTCCACAGAGGTGCTTAAACGATTCGTTTGCTTTAGTATACGACCGAAAGCAGACACACTCACACATCCACCTGGTTTAAGCTACTGTATCTGACATCCTACAACCATAGAAGGTTATCAAACGGGTTAACATACGTTTTATTACAAGAAACGACAACAGATAACACACAGACACACACACAGAGTCTGTGTGTAGGAGAAGGCAGGATCAATTGACTGGGCGAGCCAGGAATTCAAGGGCAGTGCTCATGTACCAGGGGCGGTCGTGGAGGGGACTCCACGCCATCTACGCTGGCTCCACGCCCGCGCACGCCTCCACACGCCCTCCGGCATATACTTAATACCATCTCTACCCCTTACGTCACACTGATGTGGCCAATAGCATGCTACTCCACATGACCAGAGCAAGAGCTAAACCAACAAAGGTGTTATTCTATGTTAAGCGAATCTTCAGGCGATCCTACAATGCTCTCTCGATACATATTTCAGGTACATAATATACTACAAACTAGACCATCTCGATACATATTTCAGGTACATAATATACTACAAACTAGACCATCTCGATACATATTACAGGTACATAATATACAACAAACTAGACCATCTCGATACATGTTACAGGTACATAATATACTACAAACTAAGCACCAGTGAGAGAGAGTAAACCTATTCCTGTCTCGGACGTAAACTCCTGTTCATTGGTGAATCATATCTTGGTTACATATCCGTGTTGCCGAAAACCCGACGAGACAACTTTGTCGCTATTTAACCGACAGTCATCTTGTGAGAAAGGCGCTAAAACGTGGTTTGTCGCTATTTTACCGACAGTCATCTTGTGTGAAAGGCGCTAAAACGTGTAGTTTACGATCGCAATTTTTCATACCTGAGGATTCTAACTGTATCTTCGACCCGTCCCTCAGTAAGACCACACACACACACACACACACACGTCTTGCTACATATGTAGGGTCGCCCGGGGTGGGCCAAGGTGGCCTGTATAATGATACCATTGTGGCCCGGGGTGGGCCAAGGTGGCCTGTATAATGATACCATTGTGGCCCAGGTTATCATCCACCGCCAAAATGGCCACCAACACTGATAAACTTATCATCTCTCAATCCACGATATATATATATATATATATATATATATATATATATATATATATATATATATATATATATGTGTGTGTGTGTGTGTGTGGTGGGTTGGGCCAGTCTTTCGTGTTTCCTTGCGCTACCTCGCTAACGCAGGAGACAGCGACAAAGTATAATAAATAGATAAATAATATATATATATATATATATATATATATATATATATATATATATATATATATATATATATATACATATATATATATATTTATTATTTGTTATATATATATATACCAAAGTCTACCTTATTTTTTATTAAAAAACCACTTGTGGAATGTCACTTTTTTCTTAAGTTCCAGATACACTTATGGTTACATACAAAGCTTCTTTGTTAATCCAGACAGTCCTTCATCTGCATATCTCGCCTGACCCGCTATGACGTAAATGATCCTCGTCTAATTATGCCACGCAGCCGTGTTAATTACCAAAGCTCCCCCCCCAAACCCCCTCCCGTTTTCTAATGTAAATGACTCACGTGACGAAAACGCCCCCCCCCCCCCCAGGTGGTTAAGTTTATTATTGCTCCAGGGAGAATCCTATGCTAATTAGCGGGTCTGGCTAACAACGTAGTAACGACCCCGAAACCTGGCTTGGCCATATTAGGCGATTCTTAAATCTACGCGACCGAGATGTGATTACGACACATCCGGAATGTGTGTGTGTGTGTGTGTGTGTGTGTGTCTGGTGACGTCAGGTAGCGACTCTGTGGGCGTTGTCAAAATAAAAACATGTCCTCGCCCTAGCTATGACCATCTGTAGGTGGTGATATCAAGGTTGTGTGTGTGTGTGTGTGTGTGTACAATACAAACCGTCATGTCCGGAGACTTTCCCCCAAACATCGTAACTTTTGGGGGGGGGGGAAACAGGCATGTCCTCACACCCCTCCTCCCCACAATATCCACCCCCCCCCCATTACCACACCCAGAGAGAGAGAGAGAGAGAGAGAGAGAGAGAGAGAGAGAGAGAGAGAGAGAGAGAGAGAGAGAGAGAGAGAGAGAGAGGGTGATCGCACCTCGTAATATGGTGGCCAGTTATAGTACGTGTAGGAGTATTCCCAGGGCTTGAAGGGGAAGGAGACGGTCCTCGGCTCCGGCTGGATGAACGTGACCCTCCTGCTGTAGGTCTGGCCGCGGCGCCCCCGCCGCCCGCGGGCATCGGCGTCGCCACATCCCAGGTGGCTCCAGCAAGAGTGGCGGCTGTAGTTCCTGGGCTGGCCGCCAGGGTGCTCCACCGCGCTGCTCATGTTCACCATTGTTTACCTCTCGTCTTACGGGATAGCTATACTGTACACACAAACACAGTTCGTATCCCCTTATACCCACACGGTGTAAGGCCACTAATCCCTGAGTGTCCACTTTATCAGTTATTTTCCTCTTTTATCTTATGGCAGATCCGTTATCAGTAAACGATGGTGATTAAATAGAGCCAGACAGATTAAATGGCCAGGCCCAGCTAACACGCCATCACCACACGGCAATACACCTCTCTCAATACTGGTACAAAACAATAAATGATTTATCAATTCCATGGAATTTTAAAGAATAAATGAGTTGGTCTTTCTTCTGGGAAATTGGACGCGACCTACGTCACACAACTGCAGACAATGGCATATAATAATCTCGTATATATATCCCACACGACCTCCCAGTACATAACTCCAATATATATATATATATATATATATATATATATATATATATATATATATATATATATATATATATATATATATCTTTTTTCTGAAACTTTACTGATAACACAAACATAAGTTTTTCTTTCTAATAAAACGCGTATTGTCTCGCCTCACAGATTAAAAAAAAATAAATCAATTCACACGACCATAAATGATAAATATAATTATCTTCAGTGGTAAGATGGGGAGCAGAGGGGAGTGTGTGCCCCCCCACACACACACATCCCCCCCAGCTGGTAGACACTGCCAGAGACAGACGCTACGTCGCCCCAGCTGGCGTACAGGAAATGAGGTATTGCCCCAGTCCCCTCCTTGCCCTTCACCCTCCCTCCCATCTCTAATGAAATTGCCCACCACAAAAAAAGGGTTTCCCCCCCCCCCACACACACACACACAGCTGGTCAACCGTGGTGATATGAAGGACATGTTCTAGTCATGTCCTAATGATTTGATCTATCAATAATCGAAGGATCGAGACAATACTACCCAGTGAAGAATTATATATATATATATATATATATATATATATATATATATATATATATATATATATATATATATATATATATTCCTATGAGTCCACGGGGGAAAATGAATCAGGATAAGTTCCCAAGTGCACTTTCGTGTCATAATCACATCATCATCAGGGGAGACACAAGAGAGAAATATAACAGTCAGAAAACTCCACTGGTATATCGTAACTGAGACATCTCAACTCGGTTGTAACCAGATAAAAAGGACCAGAACACGACGGTACGACACTTTTGGGCGTGTACGACGGTACGACCCGGGTATTACCAGCGGGCACCCCACATATTAACCCATAATACGGGTAAATTGAGCCCCCCTCCCCCCCCTCCACCACCAACCAGCCATCACCCCCCAGAATGTAGAGGGGGGTAGGGGGGTAGGGGGGTAGGGGGTAGGGGGTAGG
>NC_092268.1:4976412-4978912 GCF_036320965.1 Panulirus ornatus | reverse complement strand
CACTTCACATTTTCCATCAATACATTTGACGTTTTCTATCAACATCTTGGGGGAAAAAAAATGGGATACAAATATCACGTAATTCAAACATCAAAAACAACACTACGAAACGAATCTTGGGACACTGGGACACTGGGACACTTGGGACACTGGGACACTGGGACACTTGGGACACTGGGACACTGGGACACTAGGGACACTGGGACACTGGGACATTTGGGACACTGGGACACTGGGACACTTGGGACACTGGGACACTGGGACACTTGGGACACTAGGACACTGGGACATTTGGGACACTGGGACACTTGGGACACTGGGACATTTGGGACACTGGGACACTGGGACACTTGGGACACTGGGACACTTGGGACACTGGGACACTTGGGACACTTGGGACACTGGGACATTTGGGACACTGGGACACTTGGGACACTGGGATACTTGGACACTTGGGACACTTGGGACACTGGGACATTTGGGACACTGGGACACTTGGGACACTGGGACACTTGGGACACTGGGACACTTGGGACACTGGGACACTGGGACATTTGGGACACTTGGGACACTGGGACACTTGGGACACTGGGACACTTGGGACACTGGGACACTTGGACACTGGGACACTTGGACACTGGGACACTTGGACACTGGGACACTTGGACACTTGGGACACTGGGACACTTGGGACACTTGGGACACTTGGGACACTGGGACACTTGGGACATTTGGGACACTGGGGACACTTGGACACTTGGGACACTGGGACACTTGGGACACTGGGACATTTGGGACACTGGGACACTTGGGACACTGGGACACTGAGACAATTGGGACACTGGGACACTTGGGACACTGGGACACTTGGATACCGAGTGAGCGGGACAGAGCGAGCGGTCCGTCCGTCGCCCAACACATCCTTAATGTGACTGAAGGATGTGTGGCGCTGCCCTCTGGTGGCAGGACGGTGAACTGGTGTGGGTATATATCACCTCCCGTCTCTATATGTCACCTCCCGTCTCTATATGTCACCTCCCGTCTCTATATGTCACCTCCCGTCTCTATATGTCACCTCCCGTCTCTATATATCACCTTCTGTCTCTATATATCACCTTCTGTCTCTATATATCACCTTCTGTCTCTATATATCACCTCCTGTCTCTATATGTCACCTCCCGTCTCTATATGTCACCTCCCGTCTCCATATATCACCTCCCGTCTCTATATATCACCTTCTGTCTCTATATATCACCTCTCGTCTCTATATGTCACCTCTCGTCTCTATATGTCACCTTCTGTCTCTATATATCACCTCTCGTCTCCATATATCACCTCCCGTCTCTATATATCACCTCCCGTCTCTATATGTCACCTCTCGTCTCTATATGTCACCTTCTGTCTCTATATATCACCTCTCGTCTCCATATATCACCTCCCGTCTCTATATGTCACCTCTCGTCTCCATATATCACCTCCCGTCTCTATATATCACCTCCCGTCTCTATATATCACCTCTCGTCTCCATATATCACCTCCCGTCTCCATATATCACCTCCCGTCTCTATATGTCACCTCTCGTCTCCATATATCACCTCTCGTCTCTATATATCACCTCCCGTCTCTATATATCACCTCTCGTCTCCATATATCACCTCCCGTCTCCATATATCACCTCCCGTCTCCATATATCACCTCCCGTCTCTATCCTATAAGTAATTTGCCATCCCTATATCACGTCTGTTTTCAGAAATGTCATTCTCTCTCTCTCTCTCTCTCTCTCTCTCTCTCTCTCTCTCTCTCTCTCTCTCTCTTAATGTTGCTCATAACTCTCTCTCTCTCTCTCTCTCTCTCTCTCTCTCTCTCTCTCTCTCTCTCTCTCTCAATGTTGCTCATAACTCTCTCTCTCTCTCTCTCTCTCTCTCTCTCTCTCTCTCTCTCTCTCTCTCTCTCTCTCTCTCTCTTAATGTTGCTCATAACACCTCTCTCTCTCTCTCTCTCTCTCTCTCTCTCTCTCTCTCTCTCTGTCTCTTAATGTTGCTCATAACACTCTCTCTCTCTCTCTCTCTCTCTCTCTCTCTCAATGTTGCTCATAACACTCTCTCTCTCTCTCTCTCTCTCTCAATGTTGCTCATAACACTCTCTCTCTCTCTCAATGTTGCTCATAACACTCTCTCTCTCTCTCCCTCTCTCTCTCTCCTCCGTGCGTCGCCCAGCACAACATCCCATCTTCTGTCTCGATGGTTACTATCTGGTCCGCAAAAGGGGGGGGGGGGGGGGCAGCTTTACACAACAACAACAACAACAACAACAACACCCCTCCCCCCCCCCCCATTGCCCGGCGCTGTGCCATCACCCCCCCCCCCCCACCGGGTCCTCACCCCCCCCCCCCGCCCCAACACATACAAAAATACAAGACACGTAAAGTGTTCAATTCACCTTCAATGTGTCCTTTGAGCGGGAGGGGGCAGGGGGCGGCCCGGGCCGGCCGGGCCCAATA
>NC_092268.1:4951412-4968912 GCF_036320965.1 Panulirus ornatus | reverse complement strand
TCGTTCAAGAGAGAGAGAGAGAGAGAGAGAGAGAGAGAGAGAGAG
This sequence comes from Panulirus ornatus, assembly GCF_036320965.1. Classification (NCBI taxonomy): domain Eukaryota; kingdom Metazoa; phylum Arthropoda; class Malacostraca; order Decapoda; family Palinuridae; genus Panulirus; species Panulirus ornatus. Next base: position 4,968,867 of record NC_092268.1, on the reverse strand, counting down.
AGAGAGAGAGAGAGAGAGAGAGAGACTGTCTATATTTGCCTCACCTCCACCACATCTGTGTGTGTGTGTGTGTGTGTTTGTGTGTGTGTGTGTGTGTCTTCCCCTGACACAATCCACCCATTCCAATTGCCACACCCACACTCGAGACTGTCCCCCCCCCCCCACCACACAAACATTATGGACGTAAACAAAGCCGTTCAAAACAACATACATTAAACGAGGCATTCAAAACATCTCACAAGCCAGCTGTCAGCTGACTCCACGAAATATATAGAGAGAGAGAGAGAGACATCGGGGTGCGCGGGGGGCGGGGGGCGCGCCAGGACGCTGTACGTATTTGGAACAACAAGAACAACACTAGATCAATTTGGAACGATCGTGTGACAATTATCGCCGGGTTGTTTATACTCGTTCAACGATGTAAACACGTCCATTTCATCTGGTTATTCAACACATTCGCTGCGCAATGCTGCTCTCGTGTGAACTACGTCGCCCATCGTTGAACGAGGTGGTTCGACCGTTAAGCAAGGTGGTTCGACCGTTCAACTAGGTGGTTCGACCGTTGAACAAGGCGGTTCGACCGTTGAAGGTGGTGGTTCGACCGTTAACAAGGTGGTTCGACCGTTGAGTAAGGCAATTGGGCCGTTGGATACGGCAGTTTAACTATTACTACTACTACTACTACAAGCCTCGTTAGCTAACTATACAACCCCCCTCGTTAGCTTAGAATCTTACCTACTGTTAACAACGAAATTGGTGTCGAAATAGTTAACAAGTCCCTAATGACATCAAGTTTCCTCACCAATTACACCACCGTAAGCCATTACTAACCACCCCATTCGCCCTCCCAGAACTAACAAGTCAACCATGACTCTACACCAATTAGCCACACACACACACACACACACACATGAAACTACTGTTGACCCAATTCCAAGACGAGCGCCCCGGTGTTCACCACGGATCGTGTGAGTGAACATGTGATGTTCATCTTGTCTCAACACTTGCGCCCACCCTCATCCCATTTTCTTTCTCGCACCCCAGACGACATTGTGAACATTCATATTCTTTTTTTCTTTTTTTTCAGTCTCTGGATGGCATGCAGGTCATTAAAACTTTAATACTACTCTTAACTATCGTTACCTAATTAGACCCAGTTTGATATGATGACACACACACGATTACAGGGATCAGACACGAATCGTTCGCGTAACATTAAGTCAAGCCGACCATTACAATTTCCATTTTCTATATTCGTTCACAAGTGCCCACCCCCCATCCCCCCTTTTCCAAGATGGCGTCCGATAAAATCTAGGTTTTATAGCTAAAATAATAAGTGTATAAATTTCATGTCGAAAATATCATGAAAAATTTTTCCAAAAGAAGGAACAGAGAAGGGAGCCAGGTGAGGATATTCCATCAGAGGCCCAGTCCTCTGTTCTTAACGCTACCTCGCTAATGCGGGAAATGGCGAATAGTTTGAAAGAAAAAGAAAAAAAAATACATATATATATATATATATATATATATATATATATATATATATATATATATATATATATATAAGGCAGCAAGAGTGGAGGCAAGCTATGCAGATGACACACACACACACACACACACAATTTATATATATAAACAGTAAAGACAGTGACAAGGCGTGGCTTGGGGGGGGAGGGGGGGGAGGGGGAATTTAGAGGGTGTGGTGGGAGGCACGCGTCAACACCTCCCCCCCCCCCCCCCCACACACCCCCGTCACCTGCCACACTAATTAATCTACACAAAACACAAGTGTACTACACCACCCCACCTGCCTCGTCCCATCTTCTGCCTCTTCCTCTGTATGTATATAAATAGCGCTCTCTCTCTCTCTCTCTCTCTCTCTCTCTCTCTCTCTCTCTCTCTCTCTCTCTCTCTTTTCTCCCCACACCCCGCCTTTATCTCCCCACCGTCTTGACAGATACGTCTGGTCTCTCCCCTCCCCCCACATCACACCCCACCCCCTTTTTCTACCCCCTCCCCAACCACCCACACATGACGCCCGAGATGTGCATGTGATTATGTCTTTCATGACGTACGTGTGTGTGTGTGTGTGTGTGTGTGTGTGTGTGTGTGTACTTGTGTGTGTGTGTGTGTGTGTGTGTGTGTGTGTGTGTGTCACACACACCTGACAACTGCCTTGACACAGCTCGTTAACGGCCCGCTGACACCTGTGTGGCAAGGGCGTGACATAGAGAGAGAGAGAGAGAGAGAGAGAGAGAGAGAGAGAGAGAGAGAGAGAGAGAGAGAGAGATTGCACAAGCCGAGAATATACAAAAATCCTTCGGGAAAGCTAAACTGGGCGAATAATAACAATAATAATAATAATAATAATAACTTATTATAGTAATAATAATAAAATTAATAATGATAATAATAATAATAATAATAATAATAATAATAATAATAATAATAATAACAACTTTTATTATAGTAATAATAATAATAAAATTAATAATAATAATAATAATAATAATAATAATAACAATATGTATAATGCATGGAAACCACAACCCGCCCCCCGTATAGCACATGGCTCAAACTCCTTCTCTCCCACGCACGCCTCTCATCGATCCTATAGGATATAACTCTGGTTCTTCCCCCCCCCCCCTCATCCAGGTCATCCACCTTCACTCATCCGTGTGTGTGTGTGTGTGTGTGTGTGTCTTCATACCGTTTTCCACCCGCGCGTGTGGTTAGACTGCTATCAACACGTCCTTGTGCCTCCAACCACACCATCACCTTGCTCGGGAGTCGTTACGTGTCCAACCAAACCTTAACGACCATTAGCCCTCTGAACATGGCCGACTTACACACACACACACACACACACACACACACACACACACACACACACACACACAGAGCCAATCACGCGTCGCTTAAACTCACAAATCCTAAATGGAAAAATGCAACAGGGTGTCTATTTTATGTTTACTTGTTTATTTGTTTGTCACTCTCGTATTACGTAACGATCGCATCGTTATTGTAGCGCCAGTAAACCGCCAGCCATGTTCTATCCCTTCATCCCGCCGCCACAATTCTCTTACACATTTATTTATACGATTACATTTTCTTCTTCACCTTCGCCTTCTTCGCCGGCTGTTGCTGCGGCTGCTGCTATGAAATGTGTGTGTGTGTGTGTGTGTGTGTGTGTGTGTGTCTATTTGCGTCCCTCTCTCTCTCACCGGGGGGGGGGGGGGGGGATAGAATGAGGGTTCCCCACACACACACACCAACACCGCACCGCTGATTGGCTGATCCTTTCTTTGAGTTCTTAAATGCTGGTTGGTTGCTGACTCAACGGGTCTCCTTCCCTCAACGCCCATTGGCTGCTCCTTCTTTGAATTCTTAATGCTGGTTGGTTGCTGACTCCTTCCCTCAACGCCCATTGGCTAAACCTTTTTTGGGAGTTCTTAATGCTGGTTGGTTGCTGACTTAACGGGTCTCCTTCCCTCAACGCCCATTGGCTACTCCTCCTTTTGAATTCTTAATGCTGCTTGGTTGCTGACTTAACGGATCTCCTTCTCTCAACGCTCATTGGCTAAACCTTTCGAATTCTTAATGCTGGTTGCCCACTGACTATCCGGATCTTGTTTAGCCAACGCCGATTGGCTACAGCTGTTGAATTCTCACTCCTGGTTGGCTACTGAGTTATCGAATCCTCCTCAACTTAACGCTGATTGGCGGATGACTTTACAGAGTTATGTCATCAACTCAACGCCTGATTGGTGGGGGAGATTACACACAGACCTCCCTAACACAATGACACAGACCTCCCTAACACAATGACACAGACCTCCCTAACACAATGACACAGACCTCCCTAACACAATGACACAGACCTCCCTAACGCAATAGACCTCCCTAACACAATGACACAGACCTCCCTAACACAATGACACAGACCTCCCTAACACAATGACACAGACCTCCCTAACACAATGACACAGACCTCCCTAACACAATGACACAGACCTCCCTAACACAATGACACAGACCTCCCTAACACAATGACACAGACCTCCCTAACACAATGACACAGACCTCCCTAACACAATGACACAGACCTCCCTAACACAATAGACCTCCTAACACAATGACACAGACCTCCCTAACACAATGACACAGACCTCCCTAACACAATGACACAGCACCTCCCTAACACAATGACACAGACCTCCCTAACACAATGACACAGACCTCCCTAACACAATGACACACGACCTCCCTAACACAATGACACAGACCTCCCTAACACAATGACACAGACCTCCCTAACACAATGACACAGACCTCCCTAACACAATGACACACACCTCCCTAACACAATGACACAGACCTCCCTAACACAATGACACAGACCTCCCTAACACAATGACACAGACCTCCCTAACACAATGACACAGACCTCCCTAACACAATGACACACACCTCCCTAACACAGTGACACAGACCTCCCTAACACAATGACACAGACCTCCCTAACACAGTGACACAGACCTGCCTAACACAATGACACAGACCTCCCTAACACAATGACACAGACCTCCCTAACACAATGACACAGACCTCCCTAACACAATGACACAGACCTCCCTAACACAATGACACAGACCTCCCTAACACAATGACACAGACCTCCCTAACACAATGACACAGACCTCCCTAACACAATGACACAGACCTCCCTAACACAATAGACCTCCCTAACACAATGACACAGACCTCCCTAACACAATGACACAGACCTCCCTAACACAATGACACAGACCTCCCTAACACAATGACACAGACCTCCCTAACACAATGACACAGACCTCCCTAACACAATGACACAGACCTCCCTAACACAATGACACAGACCTCCCTAACACAATGACACAGACCTCCCTAACACAATGACACAGACCTCCCTAACACAGTGACACAGACCTCCCTAACACAATGACACAGACCTCCCTAACACAATGACACAGACCTCCCTAACACAATGCCAATTGGACTGCTATACGTAGAGAGGGGGGGGGGGTTCCCCACTCTAACGGAAGAGAACCTAAGAACTTGAACTAAGAAAACTGTTCTTGTTCATCTTGGTGAGGCGTGACAAGTTGGCGAACCACCCCCCCTAAAAAAATCCGTGGGTCAGCGGGCTAACCACCACTCCACGACGGTCCACGAACCTAACCTAACCTAACCTAACCTAAACTAACCTAACCTAACCAACCTAACCTAACCTAACCTAACCACACTCACAACTACCCTGCCTCATTTCCTTCCCCCCTCCCTCCCCACCTAGATACTCGACGCCCATTGGCTGATCAGGATCGGCCCGGGACGCCGCGGGTTGCCAGCTTTCCCCCCCCCCCCCCCCCCCCAGGCTCACACACACACACACACACACACACACACACACACACACACACATAGTTACTTCCGCTTTCCCCCACTTATCTAATTCGCTCCAGTTTAACTGGCAAGTTCAGCTGCTGCCCTAAGTATTAAATAAATAAACATTCCATTAACGTCTAAGCTAACATTCTTGCTTTAACATAAACATTTTATATAGATCCAGCGCAGGAAATTAACTGATAAATACATGTTAAAAAAACGTCCCGTTCAATATGATAATGTTAAATACAGTTCAAACTGTATGTTGGCCCAGGGAACAGGTTACATCTCCAGGCGACCTAGAGTTAAATACACAAATTATATGGTAATTTAACATTTATCAAATGTTAAAAATACGTTAAAATTTAACGTTAATGATGCCAATTTGGACAAACCACGTCTCCATAGGATGTAGGTAGCACTTAAATACAGAAATGATATGGTAATTCAACATCTAATTTATCAAATAATGTTAAAAATACGTTAGGAATTTAACGTTAATGATGCCAATTTGGAGAGCCCGGGGTCTCCATAGGATCTTCGTAGCTGTGGCTTTTCTCTGGGGGGGATGTGAGGAAGGGGGGGAGGGGGGGAGAGTGAGTGGTGGGGGGGTATTGAAATGTGGTGTGTGAACCCCAGAGATTGTATGGCTATTTCCCCCCCCCAACCCCAACCCCACCTTTCCTCCCCCCCCCCCCCCCCAGCCTAACAGGGGTTTCGAAACCCCAACCTAACAGGCCCCCCCCCCAGGTCAATATGGTGAAGTAATGATATATCGTATGTATATATAATATACATAACCCAGGAATTTTCATCATTAACACCTTTAACACACGACGGTACGACCCTTGAACACACGACGGTACGACCCTTGAACACACGACGGTACGACCCTTGAGCACACGACGGTACGACCCTTGAGCACACGACGGTACGACCCTTGAACACACGACGGTACGACCTTTGAACACACGACGGTACGACCCTTGAACACACGACGGTACGAACCCTTGAACACACGACGGTACGATCCTTGAACACACGACGGTACGACCCTTGAACACACGACCGTACGACCCTTGATACATCTCAGACCTCGCAATGTATGGTGGGGGGAGGGGGCCCACACCCACGTACTTCCCCACACGGACCAACACCCACGTACTTCCCCACACGGACCAACACCCACGTACTTCCCCACACGGACCAACACCCACGTACTTCCCCACACAGACCAACACCCACGTACTTCCCCACACGGACCAACACCCACGTACTTCCCCACACGGACCAACACCCACGTACTTCCCCACACGGACCAACTCCCACGTACTTCCCCACACGGACCAATACCCACGTACTTCCCCACACGGACCAACACCCACGTACTTCCCCACACGGACCAACACCCACGTACTTCCCCACACGGACCAACACCCACGTACTTCCCCACACGGACCAACACCCACGTACTTCCCCACACGGACCAACACCCACGTACTTCCCCACACGGACCAACACCCACGTACTTCCCCACACGGACCAACACCCACGTACTTCCTCCCACGACACAATTATCTCCCATGACCACAGTTTCATCCCCCACCCACGTTATTTCAGAGCCACAGACTTGTAACAGGCCCCCTGTCACACGACCCTGTCACAAGTATGACCCGTTACACACGCGGCCAGGTCGGTCATCCTGGGGTCAATTAGGGTGGGAATTGTGTTGACCAATTACGTCAGCGGATCACCTCACATACGACAGTGTGTGTGTGTGTTTTACATAATTTCGTGACGTGTATTTCTGGCCGCCATTACTTCCTCCTCCTCCTCCAGAAACACAGAGCAACACATGCAACACCACACAAGACGTAAGAACGTCGCACGTAACACACAGGTGTTACGACGCGACGCACGCAAGATCCCGGGGTGGGGTCTAATGTCTACATAGACCACTACAGAAACAACCCTCTTTTGGCGACAGCGTAGCAAGACGGAGAAGACGACCAGCGTCTCTCTCTCTACCATACGACCTAGGGTTGCGACGCCACACACACACACACACACACACATTTCCTACATGCAAATTATGTTGATCGTTGGGTACTCGGGTTCACGACCTCGTACACAAGACGGGGTCTGTGGGACGCGTCCAGTCCCTCAGACGTACAGCATGTTTGCGACGGATCGTCCCCCCCGACGTAAACATGGTCCGACGGACAGGCAGACCGAGGTTAAAGACGAGGGTCCGACCCAATACGTCCCTCAGACGTACAGCATGTTTGCGACGGATCGTCCCCCCCCCGACGCAAACATGGTCCGACGGACAGACGGACCGAGGTTAAAGACGAGGGTCCGACCCAATACGTCCCTCAGACGTACAGCATGTTTGCGTCGGATCGTCCCCCCCGACGTAAACATGGTCCGACGGACAGGAAGACCGAGGTTAAAGACGAGGGTCCGACCCAATACGTCCCTCAGACGTACAGCCTGTTTGCGTCGGATCGTCCCCCCCGACGCAAACATGATCCGACGGACAGACGGACCGATCCACGACGTCAAAGACGACGGGTCCAACCCAATACGTCATGCAATTCAGACTAGACAGACGACATACGTCATGCAAGAAACGGTCGCACTGCCATGCCATCACGGTCGCAAGACGTGTGTGTGTAGGTAGCACGTCCAACTCCCTCACACACACCCAACCTTCACAGGGGACCTCAACTCTTACAAGACGCGACGGGCGATCTCGCTCGCTCGCTCGCTCGCTTCTCTCTCTCTCTCTCTCTCTCTCTCTCTCTCTCTCTCTCTCTCTCTCTCTCTCTCTCTCTCCGAACTCGGAGAGAGAGAGAGAGCGAGTGTTCGCTGCAGGACACAGCTGAGGATGTGTGTGTGTGTGTGTGTGTGTGTGTGTGTGTGTGTGTAGGACACACACGGAAAGGAAAGGAAGGGCGACACGCGAGGAATATACAGTTGAACGCAGGAGGGAGGACAACATATAGGCCAGGATAGACACACACACACACACACACACACAGGTCCCTCACTGGGGAGAGAGAGAGAGGGGAGAGAAAAGGAGGCGACTACATGATGACACGTCTGAGGTATTGTGGGGGTGAAGACTTCCTGGGGGGCCACCTTACCTGGGGAGCTGGAGGTGGCCTGCCTGGGGAGCTGGGGGCCACCTTACCTGGGGAGCTGGGGGCCACCTTACCTGGGGAGCTGGAGGTGGCCACCTTACCTGGGGAGCTGGAGGTGGCCTGCCTGGGGAGCTGGGGGCCACCTTACCTGGGGAGCTGGAGGTGGCCTGCCTGGGGAGCTGGGGGCCACCTTACCTGGGGAGCTGGAGGTGGCCACCTTACCTGGGGAGCTGGAGGTGGCCTGCCTGGGGAAGAGGTTGGAGGTGGCCTCTCCTGGGGGAGAGGGGGGTTCGAGGTAGCCTACCTGGGGTTGTAAAGGAGGAGCCCTACCTGGGGGAGGCTGGTGAACGCTCACGAGCTGGGTGTGCACTGGTCAAGCCACACCGAGACGACCCAACCCGTCTCTACCCCCCCACCTCCTCGCAAGGAGGGGGCCCCCGACGCCCCTCCCCTCCCTCCTAACCCCTGGGAGGGAAGGGGAGGGAAGGGAAGGGAAGGGGAGGGGCGCTGTGTCTTCCTCGAACGGGCCAACTTCTTGGGGAAGGAAGACCAGGAGGGAGGAGGAGGAGGAGGAGGTGGTGATGGTGGTGCCAGAATAGCGTAGCTTGATCATTGGTTACAAGGAGTGGTAGAGGCATGGCCACGCCCACGCCCTTATTTGTCGACACTTGCGCGCCCCCTCCCCCCCCGGCAGGATACAGAAGGCGCCCAGGGGGAGAAAGGGGAGAAGAGGGGCGTCTCTTTCCCTCTCTCTCTCTCTCTTCCCTCCCTCTAATCACCATCAATATCACCACCAACCACCACCACAAGACGTCCAGCTATTGGTCCAGACACAACCACACACGCCTCACCACGACCCCAACCACCCACACACACACACACACACACAGAGGACCCCCCCGAACCATCCCCCATACACTGTGATGGTACCATCCAATTCGTCCATTACGTGGCCGGAAGTGCAGTGCTTCGAGAGTGGTGCCCCATTTTTTAAAGAAAGGAGACATGGAAGTGGCGCTGGACGACAAGGACGAACTATTGGACGAATGTGGTTGGCGAGGTACCGGGGAGAAAGAAAAAAGATACTCAGAAATGGACGAGAAATTCGAACGTCTTTGGACCCCAGACACGAAGCCATGTTTGACGAATCTTGTTCCATTTCTACGAGAGAGGGAGCTCCTCCACCAACTTTGGACTGAGCTAAATGCCGGACGGACTGTTGCGTATCTGGATCGCCCAGACACCCACTGGGGACGAACAAGCCATCCATAAGGCCTGGTATCGAACCTGGGTCCCCTACACAGGAACAAGGGAAAGACGATACAGACTAACCACCGCCCCCCTCCGTCGTCTTGATTGGATGGGACGAAATGACTCGCATGACTGAACCACCATCATCCATCCACCTCAGCATGACCCGCGGAGGTCAACGGTGGAGTGTGACCCCACCTCTCTCCTCCCCCTAAAGGTAATATTCTAAGGACAACTCCTCTCCACGATCATTCGTAAACGAAAGGTCAAAAATGACCCTCGTCTCGCGCGCCTGGCCATCTCAAGGGCCACCGCGCGCCCGTGACCCCGTGTCAAGAAGACATGACCCTGGTGGAAGACCAGACCCACTGGAATGGCAGAGGGAGCAAAAAGGGTCAAGGGTCAAATACAGAAGGTCCCCCCCCCCCCAACAAAAAACGAATAAAAAGAAAGACAGTATCGTCCAACCCCAAGAGAGAGAGACTTGAGGTGAACGAAAGACCACAAGTTGGCCCAGGATGAAAGAAGACTTAGGGGTGATTTGATCACAAGTTTGTAGTTCCTAGAAAAAAAGTTTTTTTTTTTTAAGAAAAGACGTGAAGAAGGAATATCACCACAGCATCAAAGCCAATAAATAGAAGACATAAATCTACTGTTGAGATGATGTTTACGAACAGTATACATTACCAGGGAAAAAAAACAAGTGAATAAATTTTCAAGAGATGTGGCCCCCCACATGTGTAAACTACACCCCCCTTCTCATAACACTCCAAATAGTTCAACTATACAGACGTGACCACACCCAGTCTCGCACTGTATACACCCCGTACGCTCCACACCCCCCACACACACACAGTACAGCCACACACACACACACCCTCCCTCAATTCTCTGTCTCTAAGGTCGCCATATATACAAACAACTCCAAGACGAACTGCTCGTTAGCCTAACAACACTGTGCTGCCTCAAGTGTCGTCCAGAAAACAAGGGGGGAAACAAACAGGGAGAACAAACAAACAATAAACACGACGGAAGCTTACGTGAACATCTATGAGAAATAAATCGAGATCCCTTCCAATAAAAATATTAACAGACTGAGTCAGAATAAACCCATGGACAATTCTGATGCGTTAAATATACGTTTTTCTCCACCATACGAATCTGAGGTGGCGACGAGAATGAATAAAGGCAGACGGTATGAATTATGTACATATGTGTATATATGTATATGTCTGTGTGTATATATATATACATATATATATATATATATATATATATATATATATATATATATATATATATATATATATATATGTATGTATGTATACGTTGAGATGTATGGGTATGTATATTTGCGTGTGTGGACGTGTATGTATATACATGTGTATGTGGGTGGGTTGGGCCATTCTTTCGTCTGTTTCCTTCCGCTACCTCGCTAACGCGGGAGGCAGCGACAAAGCAAAATAAAATTTAAATAAAATATATATATACATATATATATGATAGCGAAGAGAGGATGAATAAATTAAAGTTAAAAGTATACAGAACAGATCGGTAAATGAGATATGATGCAAAGGTTTGTAGCATCTTGAAGGCGTGTGTGGGTTAATGCCAGTGGCCAGGGGTAGCGCGTAGCGATCAACGCAGGAGAATCTACGGGGTCTTGTGCGAGCTACGGAGCGCGTCTAGACAGCCACTGAAGTGGGCTTGCTCAATACACAGGGTATGACTATGCCTGATGACAGAGAGAGAGAGAGAGAGAGAGAGAGAGAGAGAGAGAGAGAGAGAGAGAGTGTACAACAGTTTCAACCTGACGGGTGGAGATGACAGGCATCGGGCGCCAGCCCAGCCAAGCGGCCCTCGCCCCGCGGGCGGGGTTGGTGTCGGGCGTATGATGTATGTGAACCCACTTATCACCAGGTGGGGAGTTTTTCTGCAATCGAGGTGGGAGAGAGAGAGAGAGAGAGAGAGAGAGAGAGAGAGAGAGAGAGAGAGAGAGAGACTCTCCCTTCTCGGCTTGTGGTCGTGGGATGGTGATGGAGGAAAGACATAACGGTTCATCCCGGAGTGGCTGTGCGTCTCCAACAAGGAAGCTGCACCCAAGGAACCTACACCTCCCGCGTTAGATGGGGAGGACAGGACTGGGGAGGAAGATAACACGGCGGGGAGGGGAGGAAGCACATGGGGTGATTAACGACGGTATGGGGAGGAGAGGAAGAGGAGGGGGGAGAAAAGAGAGGGGAGAGAACCAATGATAAAGTAATGAAGTCTGGGGGAGGGAATGAGAGACTGGTAGGTGGGTGGGGAGATTTTAATCTCCCCACCCACCTACCTCCTCCCCTGGACCACCTCTCCCACAGGGGCAGCCCCGCCAAAATCCGTGTGTGTGTGTGTGTGTGTGTGTGTGTGCGTGTGTGTGTGTGGCAAGAATTGGATACCAATATTCACACTAACTCGGCCCCCTTCCCTTCTCGCCCCCCCACCTCACCCTGGCGCACGGGTGGGGAGAGAACACGTCTCCCCATGTGCCAACGCCCCAACATTCTGTAGACCATCGTCAGATTATTATTGGGGTGGGGAGGGAGGGGAGGGGGGGGAGAAGAGGAGGAGGAGGGGGAGACTACCACCCACCCCACACCCTCCTCCTCCTCCTCTCCCTCCCTCCCCTCGTGACTCCGTTTCCCACACACACCCACACCCCCCGGGCGCGCCAACCAAACCGACCCGCTACACACACTACTTGAAGATCCGTGTGTCATCCTACAATACCGGGGCCTCTCCTGCCAACGTATCCTGAGCTATTCTGATAACGACAGTCTCTCTCTCTCTCTCTCTCTCTCTCTCTCTCTCTCTCTCTCTCTCTCTCTCTCTCTCTCTCTCTCTCTCACGTGAGAATCAATTAAGAAACCTTTATATACTTCCTCCACGTCTGTCTATATACGACAAAACCCCAGCCTCGTTCGAATCTCCAAGAGAAAGAGGGCGAAGTCGGCCCTCTCTCTCTCTCTCTCTCTCTCTCTCTCTCTCTCTCTCTCTCTCTCTCTCTGTGTGTGTGTGTGTGTGTGTGTGTGTGTGTGTCGCAACCATCAACAGACCAGTGGATCATAGAAGGGACTACTACGTCGTCTTGTCGCAAACCCGTATGACGCCCCTTACCAGGTGTTGTTACGTGACTGTCCGTGACCTGGGAGGTGAAGGACCCACCAGGTCAGAGCAGGGTCCGTGACCTGGGAGGTGAAGCAGGACCCACCAGGTCACGGACCCATCAGGTCAGAGCAGGGCCCGTGACCTGGGAGGTGAAGCAGGACCCACCAGGTCACGGACCCACCAGGTCAGAGCAGGGCCCGTGACCTGGGAGGTGAAGCAGGATCCACCAGGTCAGAGCAGGGCCCGTGACCTGGGAGGTGAAGCAGGAGCCACCAGGTCAGAGCAGGGTCCGTGACCTGGGAGGTGAAGCAGGACCCACCAGGTCACGGACCCACCAGGTCAGAGCAGGGCCCGTGACCTGGGAGGTGAAGCAGGATCCACCAGGTCAGAGCAGGGCCCGTGACCTGGGAGGTGAAGCAGGAGCCACCAGGTCAGAGCAGGGTCCGTGACCTGGGAGGTGAAGCAGGAACCACCAGGTCAATGCAGGAGGGGGAGGGGGGGGGGGAGCTGGGGGTGGGGGGTAACTGTGTATGTATGAGGGAGGATTGAGCACCAGGTCGTCTCCCCCCCCCCCACCCACCCACACCCCTTCACCAACCCCCAACACCCACATTGTTGGAGATGGTGGATGCTGGTGGTGATGGGGGGGGGGAGGGGGGGGGGAGCCCACACCTGTGGCCCTAGACACGAGACATGCACCCCCCAACCCCCCACCTCACCCCCAGCCTCTGTGTGTCACACACCTGCTCCCGTCTGTATGAGTCTCTCTCTCTCTCTCTCTCTCTCTCTCTCTCTCTCTCTCTCTCTCTCTCTCTCTCTCTCTCTCTCTCTCTCTCTCTCTCTCTCTCTCTCAGAGCCGAGCAATATGTGGGGGAATGGAGATAACCCCAGGTTAAATCAGGGATAGATAAAAAAAAAAAACGCCGCAAATATCTCCACTTTACATTTTTATATACGTCCTCATTTCCCCCCTCCACCACCTCCACCACTGGTTGGACACACCATCACAACTTCAACCTTGTAAATAACATGTAACATGATGGGCGTATGTGCTCCATACAGTCCGGGTCACAACCATGTAATCCGGGTCACAACCATATAATCCGGGTCACCACCATATAATCCGGGTCACCACCATATAATCCGGGTCACCACCACATAATAACCACCACAAAACTCCGCTTCCCAGTACCTGGGAGGGGGGGCGAAGGTTTGTGCACTACTCCACCAGCTGTTTCACATCTTCGGGGGGGTTTTATATCCTCCCCCAGATCCAGGGGGGCTATATTCTCCCCAGAGTGGAGTTCCGCTCCCACATCTGGGGGAGGCAAGTGTGCTCCACCTCCGTCTCTGGTAAGCGAAGGATAAGCCAAGCCCTTCACGTCTCATTAATTCACCCACGTCTCTCTCTCTCTCTCTCTCTCTCTCTCTCTCTCTCTCTCTCTCTCTCTCTCTTCCTGGTTTATGGGGTATTATTTTGGCCACAGTGTTCTCGTGTGTGTGTGTGTGTATGTGTGTTATGTACCCACCCCCTGCCAGCATGGCTCAGGGGATCGGCACGCCATGTGGCCGCTACATCTGCTGCTTCCTGTAGTTTATGTGTCGAGAGCCAGCAGGCGAGACCTGGTCGTTACACTTCACCCCAGAGTGTACAAACACACCTGCAGAGCCATGTGTGGGGATGGGGAGGACAAGGGGAGAGGTGTAAATAAGAGGGGAGACGTTTTGGGGAGTTAAGAAGGGGAAGAAGTTGGGGAGTTAAGAGGGGGAGACGTTGGGGAGTTAAAAGGGGGAGAAGTTGGGGAGTTAAGAGGGGGAGACGTTTTGGGGAGTTAAGAAGGGGAAGAAGTTGGGGAGTTAAGAGGGGAGACGTTTTGGGGAGTTAAGAAGGGGAAGAAGTTGGGGAGTTAAGAGGGGAGACGTTGGGGAGTTAAAAGGGGGAGAAGTTGGGGAGTTAAGAGGGGAGACGTTGGGGAGTTAAAAGGGGGAGAAGTTGGGGAGTTAAGAGGCAGGCCATGATGACAGATACCCGTCATCCCCCCCCCCCATCTGCCGGGGCGTAAACCACCCCATAACCTCCTAACCCTCCCCCCCATCCTATGAGGGGGAAACGAGGTACTCCCGGCCAAATGGGGCGACGCTAACCACACCCCCCAAAACCCACCCACCCATAAGGCTCACCAACTCCTGTTTTGACAGGGGGACAACCGCCCCTACTGACTCCCCTGTGGCGTAGCACCTTCTATTCCCCACACCCCAACCCCCCCATGACACACCTGGGGGGGAGGGGGGGGGGGGAGGGGAAGGATTTGGGCAAAAGGGACGTAAACACTTTCGATATTCTATTTCCAGTGTGGTCTCTCTCTCTCTCTCTCTCTCTCTCTCTCTCTCTCTCTCTCTCTCTCTCTCTCTCTCTCTCACACACACACACACACACACACACACACACAGAGCGGGTAACCTCACGCGACGCCAGCTTAGCCGACAAGCTTGGAAAGCTTACACTGCCAGTCCAGCTTCCCATGTTCTATGAGAAAGACGTATAGACAATTCTTTTCCTACGCAAATCAACAGAGAAATACACACCTTCCCACAGTCATTCAAAACCATTTCCAAATACTAATGTCTCCCCTTCAAAAAAAAAATCTGAACAAAAAACGGGACGCTGTATATTTTCTCCTCACTTCTCACCTCATAACTCAACATGAAGTGGTCGCATCTCGGGGCCGGGCACTTCGCAACGACTTCCTACCCATGTGTGGCGGGGTTCGAACCCCCGGGACACCACGTGCCAAAACTTAGGCTTGCGAACCCCATCATATATATATATATATATATATATATATATATATATATATATATATATATATATATATATATATATATATATAAACTGATTTATTTCTCTCTTGTGTCTCCGCTGATGATGCGATTAATACACGAAAGTGTAATATTCATGTATTACACAATCATGTATTTACCCATTACATGTATTTACCCATTACATGTATTTACCCATTACATGTATTTACCCATTACCTGTATTTACCCATTACATGTATTTACCCATTACATGTATTTACCCATTCGTTTTACCTTTTCAAAAGCATACGTAATACTTACGAATTTATTTACCTATTCAAAAGTTTACGAATCTGTTTACCTATTTATGTACCAATTTTAGAGTATGGAAAACCATCAAACGATTTGTTCAACCAATTAAGAACTCGGCAAATGTATTTACCAATTTAACAACCCTATTCAATAAGTTGACAAGCCAATTCACCATTTCGTTCACCTATTCCAAGGATTACAAACCTATTCACCATTGTCTACCACACCAAAACTTTACACCCATTTAATACCAATTTGCCAACCAATTTATCCATTTTCTATACCTATTACCCAGCGATGCCTAGTCTCCAGTCCCCCCAGGGTGTTAGCACCCCCCCCTCGCCCCCCCACTCCCAATCAATGGGGGGGTCAGCTTGGGGAAGGGGAGGGGGGACACACGTGGGAACCAACACCAACATGACGTTCCTACCACAACACAACCCCCCCACACCTCACATCTCCCATGTGTCACTCGCCCGTCAAAACATCTCGCTATTTCCGCACTCACGTCCCCCCCCCCCCATGAACAGTGACCAACCCCCCATCAGCAGTGACCAACCCGCCGCCCCCCCCCATGAACAGTGACCAGTCAACCCCCTCCCCCACACACACACAACTGCTCACACACACACACACACACACACACACACACACATAACTGCACACACACACATAACTGCACACACACACCTAACTGCTCACACACACACATAACTGCACACACACACACCTAACTGCTCACACACACACACACACACACCTAACTGCTCACACACACACATAACTGCTCACACACACACACACACACACACACACACACACACACACACACACACACACACACACACATAACTGCTCACACACACACACACACACATAACTGTTCACACACACACACACACACACACACACACACACACACACACACATAACTGTTCACACACACACACATACACACACACACACACACACACCACACACACATAACTGTTCACACACACACACACATAACTGCTCACACACACACACATAACTGCTCACACACACACACACACACACACACACACACATAACTGCTCACAGTCTTGCGAACGAATTCTTCTACATGCCACCGAGAAATGGAATCCACATATCTTTTCATCTGGTGACAATAAACATACAATGTCCACTATGTAAGTTGATCACACGTTACGTAAACACAACAACAAGAAAACAAATATATACACAAATATATTGGACGGACGCCGTACTAACACGGGGGCTCGAAATAGCTGTCATTGTCCACGCAAGAAGACTGGGTGGGTTCGAATCCCGAGAGAGAGAGAGAAAGAGAGAGAGAGAGAGAGAGAGAGAGAGAGAGAGAGAGAGAG
>NC_092268.1:4941412-4946412 GCF_036320965.1 Panulirus ornatus | reverse complement strand
CAACAACTTTAAACATAATATTAATTTCCCTGGCATTCCCTACCTGCTCATGCCTGTTTATTAATATACATCGCCAGACATTTCTTTTTTTTCAACGTGGATGTAAATATATCTCTAATGTAATTTTGTTTTTCACCATCTTCCACTCTCTAAGCTATAGCAACCATATGTGGCTTCGCTAAATTATATTAACTTCGCAGGAGGAGCATAAGATGGCAGAAGATTTCTCTACCCTATATATATATATCAGCTCACTTTCAACCTATATATCAGCTCACTTTCAACCTATATATCAGCTCACTTTCAACCTATATATCAGCTCACTTTCAACCTATATATCAACTCACTTTCAACCTATATATCAACTCACTTTCAACCTATATATCAACTCACTTTCAACCTATATATCAACTCACTTTCAACCTATATATCAACTCACTTTCAACCTATATATCAGCTCACTTTCAACCTATATATCAACTCACTTTCAACCTATATATCAACTCACTTTCAACCTATATATCAACTCACTTTCAACCTATATATCAACTCACTTTCAACCTATATATCAACTCACTTTCAACCTATATATCGACTCACTTTCAACCTATATATCGACTCACTTTCAACCTATATATCAACTCACTTTCAACCTATATATCAACTCACTTTCAACCTATATATCAACTCACTTTCAACCTATATATCAACTCACTTTCAACCTATATATCAACTCACTTTCAACCTATATATCCTTAGTCAAAACATGAATTCCTTTTTCATTCTCTGTACGTCTTCTTCCCGCTCATGTGACGTACGGTTTTAAAGCGAGTGTATTTGGCTGTGTTGATATTCAACATGGCCGGAGTGAAGGGCCACACTGTTACTTCCCATCCTGGGATATTTGGGGATACATCATCCCAATTTTGGGGATACATCATCCCAAACTTTCACCTCCAATGTCCGCCAGGGATCCGTACAACACCAGCAGCCAGACCTCTCTCTCTCTCTCTCTCTCTCTCTCTCTCTCTCTCTCTCTCTCTCTCTCTCTCTCTCTCTCTCTCTCTCTCTCTCTCTCTCTCTTTCCTGGTCACGTACCGGCCTTTTCCCTTCCCATAAACCACCCATCACCACCAATGAGGGGGTGAATGGAGACCCTCATCTCCCCCAACACACAAGTTGTCGCCAACATACCTTCAAAATTAGTTATTCGTAATCCCCTTCTTTTTTTTTCCCCCCTTATATTTTTCAACATCCTCCCACGTCACTAGACAACATCATTAACTATGGCTGACCAAGTGGATGAAAACAGGGCCAATTTATCTGGCCTACAAACCCTCTCTCTCTCTCTCTCTCTCTCTCTCTCTCTCTCTCTCTGTAGTATATGACGACCATAAGGTTACCCAAATCATGTATAAAAAAAATAATCTTGTCTTATCTTAAATTATTTCCTTATTGGATCGACTCTAAACACAGAGTCTTGTATTAGTAATACTTCCTTCCAGTCTTGGTAAATAATATACCCCATACCTTCCCCATATATATATATATATATATATATATATATATATATATATATATATATATATATATATATATATATATATCCTGCTCTCTGATGAATCACATGAGGAAGTCTTCGTCACAAACACATATTTACATCTTTCCTTTTTCTTTCCAAGCCACATTCATAACGTCAGTCGTGACCAGGTTTTGAAAAGATGTTTGGATAAACAAACCAGAGGACACAAGATATTTTAGCTCATGGTTTACCTTAACTTTAGGTCATTTTTTACCCTACATTTGGCCTATTTTTTACCTTAGATTTGGGCTATTTTTTACCCTAGGTTTGGGCTATTTTTTACCCTAGATTTGGGCTATTTTTTTACCCTGGGTTCGGGCTATTTTTTACCCTAGATTTGAATGATATTTTCCTTAACTTTGGGTTATATTTTACCCTAACTTTGGGATATATTTTACCCTAACTTTGGGTTATATTTTACCCTAACTTTGGGATATATTTTTCCTTAACTTTGGGTTATATTTTACCCTAACTTTGGGATATATTTTACCCTAACTTTGGGTTATATTTCACCCTAACTTTGGGTTATATTTTATCCTAACTTTGGGTTATATTTTACCCTAACTTTGGGTTATATTTCATCCTAACTTTGGGTTATATTTCATCCTAACTTTGGGTTATATTTTACCCTACCTTTGGGTTATATTTCACCCTAACTTTGGGTTATATTTCACCCTAACTTTGGGTTATATTTCACCCTAACTTTGGATTATATCTTACCCTAACCTTGGATTATATTTTATCCTAACTTTGGATTATATTCTACCCTAACTTTGGATCATATTTCACCCAAACTTTGGATTATATTATACCCTAACTTTGGATCATATTTCACCCAAACTTTGGATTATATCTAACCCTAACTTTGGAATATATTTTACCCAAACTTTAGATTATATTTCAACCAAACTTTGGGTTATATTTTACCTTAACTTTGGGTTATATCTAACCCTAACTTTGGATTATATTTTACCCTAACGTTTGATTACACTCTACCGTAACTTTACGATATATCTAAACACAACTTTGGGCAAAATGTAAAAAATGAAAACTACCGTGTACCTTCGCTGGGGTCGTGCTCACACAAAACCCCCCACCTTCCCTTACCTTCTACTCAACGACCAGTCGCTCAACCATCCTCGACACACACACACACACACACACACACACACACATACATACTCTCTCATCCTTGACACCAGCTGGGGGGAGGGAGGGAGGATGGGGGGCCCCTCGTAGTGAAGGTATGTATAGTTTATAACCACCATAACGTCTCTGGCAACATGTAAACAATGCCAATCTCTTGCAATATGCCAACCTAAATCTTCGTGTTCCTCTTACTCTAAAATAACCAAGAAACCCGAGCCAAAACCATGTATAAAAATAATACGTTAAACAGTCAAGCTAAAGTAATTTAAAGTAGCAGTTATTTACAGAGGGTCCAGGTCATACGACTTGGTGGCGGGCGTAAAATCTAACGACCATATTACCGTAACGAGGTGACCAATTGGCGAAGACTCGGCTTCCACCAATCACATTTCCCCTAACCTGGTAAACTTAACTTTACGACTGTCCATCTAACATCTATATCACGTGACCTTAAGTACAATATATAATATATATATATATATATATATATATATATATATATATATATATATATATATATATATATATATATGTATATATATATATCACTTATATTTCTCTCTTGTGTCTTCCCTGATGATGATGTGATTATTACACGAAAGTGCACTTGGGAACTTATCCTGTTTCATTTTCCACCGTGGACTCATAGGAATATACTTGATCACGCGCAAAATTGTGATCCTTTCCAATATATATATATATATATATATATATATATATATATATATATATATATATATATATATATATATATATATAGATGTAACCCACCCACCACTCCCTCATACCTCAAATTACGTCTCCACACTGACCTTCACAAACGACCTTCCCCCCCCCCCCCCCCCACACCCCCCCTAGTGCATGCAAGTACTTGGCCAAGTAACTTTGTGGGGGGGTGTGGGTGGGTGGTCAACCCCCACCCCAGCCTCTCTTACAACACAATACCAGCACAAGATCACACAGGAGACAAGGTGCTTGGCTACGTGCGGGAGCGCACGCAAGCACTCACTAACATGGCGGAAGAGCGAGAGAGAGAGAGAGAGAGAGAGAGAGAGAGAGAGAGAGAGAGAGAGAGGCGCGGGCCTCTGTGCTTGTAGAATTTGGTCTCGTGTCTGTGTGTGTGTGTGTGTGTGTGTGTGTGGTGGGGGGTGTAATGTTCAAACTCCCATGGATGCGCTACCATCCGTAGCTGGGAAATGGGGGTGGGGGGTATAATGTTCAAACTTCCCCATGGTGCGCTACCATCCGTAGCTGGGAAATGGGGGTGGGGGGTAATAATGTTCAAACTCCGGGTGCGCTACCATCCGTAGCTGGGAAATGGGGGTGGGGGGGAATATGTTCAAACTTTTTCGAGGTGCGCTACACCGTAGCTGGGAATGGGGGTGGGGTAAATTGTTCAAACTCCCATGGGTGCGCTACCATACGTAGCTGGGAAATGGGGGTAGGGGTAATAATGTTCAAACTCCCATGGATGCGCTACCATCCGTAGCTGGGAAATGGGGATGTCCTTCTCTGCTTGGAGGAGGAGGACCTCCAGACTCTACTCCTTTTCCGACCACTGGCGACGCCACACCACCTGCAGGAGGGAGTCCGGTAACACCCCATTGTCAGAGACCTCCCCCCCCCCCAAAAAAAAAAGAGCAATGAAAATCATGACTTTCCTCAAAGAAAACGCAACCAGGTACACCACTTCTTCTTATGATGTAAACATGGAGGTTGATGGTCAACTGAAGAGGAAGTCAATATTGACCAATGACACAGTGACCAACAGGTCAGGTCACGGTTGCCTACTGACACATCCGACGCAGACCAGTTACGTGGTCAGGTCACCAAACAGGTCATAGACGTGTCACCAAACAGGTCATAGACGTGTTCCCTCACACCCCCTCCCCGATCTACAGGAGGAGGGGGGGTCGGGTCAAGTCGAGACGGTCAGGTCAGGTCAGGTCAGGTCAGGTCAGCAGCCTGCCTGGACGTACGTGGATATTGTCACCCCACCCAAGACGTTTCCCCCAGGGGCGTCCACACAACCCAGGGGCGTCCACACAACCCAGGGGCGTCCACACAACCCAGGGGCGTCCACACAACCCAGGGGTGTCCACACAACCCAGGGGCGTCCACACAACCCAGGGGCGTCCACACAACCCAGGGGCGTCCACACAACCCAGGGGTGTCCACACAACCCAGGGGCGTCCACACAACCCAGGGGCGTCCACACAACCCAGGGGTGTCCACACAACCCAGGGGCGTCCACACAACCCAGGGGCGT
>NC_092268.1:4871412-4936412 GCF_036320965.1 Panulirus ornatus | reverse complement strand
CCTAACTACCCTTCATCCATCGTTTGCCCCTCTTAACAACCAAAGGTTCCTCCCGCCCCTCACTAACTACCTAACTACCCTTCACCCATCGTTTGCCCCTCTTAACTCACTATATAACAAACAGACAAAGAATCATACACCACAGTGCGTGGTATTGTGGGGGGGGGGGGGGACAATCACCATTCCATCGCGCAGCCAACCAACCACAACAACAACAGCAGTAGTTCGATCGTTACGATGGTGGCACGACGCTGCACGTAACCCGTCTCTTACATGTACCACCACGACTATGGGAGAGAGAGAGAGAGAGAGAGAGAGAGAGAGAGAGAGAGAGAGAGAGAGAGAGAGAGAGAGAGAGAGAGAGGTCTTAAACCTGATGTTTAATAAGATAAGAATTACGGTCATAACCATACACGGAGGACGGGGTGCCAACTGGACACACACACACACAGAGGAGTGAACGAGTCAAATGAGCGACTAAATATAGCGGTCAGTAACTAAGGTATTCGCTTGATCCCACAACTTTATCTTCTTCGCGCCAGGCGCCAACCGCAGTCTCTTCCTTCATCAATCCTGCATTTTTACTCTTGTTTACCTTGCTCTAGAACAAATGCTTGACCTTCTAAAACAGACATGTGACTCAAGCTGAAACACTGCTAAGTAACTGTATATCCTTCAACTTGAACAATGCACACAGTAGAAAGGGTCAGCATATGCCACCAATTATATCAATTTAGCATTTAGTTATGTCCAGCTGTTAACCCTACATCTATATAAACCTTGGCCAAAACGGGTCAATTTAGCATTTAGTTATGTCCAGCTGTTAACCCTACATCTATATAAACCTTGGCCAAAACGGGTCAATTTAGCATTTACTTATGTCCAGCTGTTAACCCTACATCTATATAAACCTTGGCCAAAACGGGTCAATTTAGCATTTAGTTATGTCCAGCTGTTAACCCTACATCTATATAAACCTTGGCCAAAACGGGTCAATTTAGCATTTAGTTATGTCCAGCTGTTAACATACATCTATATAAACCTTGGCCAAAACGGGTCAATTTAGCATTTAGTTATGTCCAGCTGTTAACCCAACATCTATATAAACCTTGGCCAAAACGGGTCAATTTAGCATTTAGTAATGTCCAGCTGTTAACATACATCTATATAAACCTTGGCCAAAACGGGTCAATTTAGCATTTAGTTATGTCCAGCTGTAAACATACATCTATATAAACCTTGGCCAAAACAGGTCAATTTAGCATTTAGTTATGTCCAGCTGTAAACATACATCTATATAAACCTTGGCCAAAACGGGTCAATTTAGCATTTAGTAATGTCCAGCTGTAAACATACATCTATATAAACCTTGGCCAAAACAGGTCAATTTAGCATTTAGTTATGTCCAGCTGTTAACCCTACATCTATATAAACCTTGGCCAAAACGGGTCAATTCACCACCCCCGTCATATGACGTGGTTCCCCCCAGGTCATGGACCCACACCACGTTCACTAGAACCTTAACATATACGAAATAGAAACCTATAGACCCCATATGTTTTTTTTTATGGGGGGGGGGGACAGTTTCCCACGTCGATGGCGGCCATAAAACTATGGAAAAAAATTTGGGAAGCCATAGCCTAATGGAGACGCAGACAGTCTCTTGTTTAGTTTACTTGACACAAGTCAAACTGATGACGGATGGAGAGCAGGTGCCTCTGCATGACACACCCAGCCATCTGGTGCAAGTCATAATTGTGACAGAAGCCACGTACGCCCTTGCATGACAGAGCCACTCGTCATGCACGTGGTAGAAGCCTTGCCCCTGCATGACACACACACACACACACACATGGTACGGGTCATGCACGTGGCAGAAGCCTTGTCCCTGCATGACACAGAGCCACCGGGTTAAGAGTCATACAATTAGGCACTTGCACTAAATTTAAATCTGACCACATCACAGCCCCAACACAGATGAAAAGACTCGTACTCATTCTACACGTCTATTTTGGTATTCACTATCATTAAAGGTTCCTTTATCAAAAATTTCCATTTTCCAGTATCATTATCCCGTTCACTTTATCCCTCTCCATTTTCATATCCATTTGCCAACTTCAATTTTTCCCTTCCTCTTCTTTCCCTACCTCTACATTCTATTGAAGTATAATGGCCTATCATCTTCATATTTCAAACTTCTATTTTCTTTTGACCAAACGGTACCACTTCTTTCCCTCATACATCTTTTTTCTTATACGTAACTGCCTTTCTTGCTTGGGTGAGGTACCATCATGGACAGAATCCCTATTTCTATACACTGTGACAATGTACATAGCAACAGAGAAACAGAATTGTTAAACATGTAAACAAGTACGAAATGCTGCGAGTGCAACTTATTTTCTCGTGTCGAGCAAAACTTTTATCTCAAATTTGGACACGAGCTACATCTCAGGATGGAAAAGCAGTAATCTGGTTAAATTCAAGGGTGCAAAGCATAATCTCTGCATATGTCTCATTCGAAGTATCACTCATTTCATATTTGCCAACATCTTTCTTTTCCTTCATCTTTTCTCTCCTTACCTTTTTCCCTTACTGTACTCTTCTTTCCTTCGTCTAAGATGGTGATGGCCTTCATTGGGACATAAATAAAGACTGTGTAATGTACTAACAAAAAATTATAGAAAAAGTGCTAACCTGCAGAGTTAGGGTTGGGGAAACCAGCTATGCAGTGTCTTTTCATAAAAGGATCATGACTGTATACACTGTGTTCATCCCATGGAAATGGTGTTCACAGTAACATAAATATGAGAGACAGAAAAAGACAAAATAAAGATACTAGTATCAAAGTCTGCTACTTGTATCAAAAGATATGGTATTCAAACAGAGAAATGATTGTCATATATGAGTACTCACGGTGAAGGAGTAGAAACCATCTGGGACTGGCTGGCCACCAAACTTTACTGACAATGTGTATTCACCGGCATCCTTTACAGTATAATAGATACTGAACGTTCCATCACCATTATCCTCAATGTCAATATCCAAGTCACTTGAGGGGAAGAGAGAAGTATTCTTCATTAGATACGCCATCCTATATTGAATATAGTCAAATTCTTTACAAGATGCTATTCCCAAAATCTTCTAAAGCACACACACACATTCAATCACCTTTTTAATTGGCAAGTCAAAATACTGAAATACAATTTTTATGACATTTCTCTCATACAATATCTTTAACAAGATGTAAAGTATTGAAGGAGAGGAGAAACTCTCATGTATATAACTGTAGAAACTAAACCATATTTAGGAACTTTTTTCTTATGAATTTCCCATAGTTCAGAGGTCATGCTTTCTTTGATGCCTTTATGCTCTACAAAAAGTTATCAAATTCTATTTCTCCAGTGCATCAAGGTTTGCAAACGACATTTTGAAGCTTATGTTAAAAATACGAGTATTACAAGGATTTTGACGACCCTTACCTGCCAGAGGTTGACCGGATTCTGCAAGTTACAGCCCCATTCCCAGCATTCTTAGCATTCACAGTAATGCAATACTCTTCTCCGATTGTTAGTGAATGGTTGATACCTTCTGTAATCTTGCATTTGTCAGCCTGGAAAGTTACAAACATTTCTTATAGCACTCTTATATAGAATTACATATTCTTAAATATATATAAAAAGGAGTTCAATCTTACTGACAAACTTCTCACTCAAATAAAGTCCATTTTCGCACTACCACTTGTAATGCAGCTTTGAAGCTATTAGAGTCCTGTAAAAGTTCTGTTTATTCAAATTATGATACCTTCCAATCCCAGGACTCATACAGGTCTCCTGCGGCACTTAGGAAGCTACTCACACCCACTATGCAGGACTACAGATCAAGGAGAGCAACATTATTTGTATGCCAATGAGGGGTAATTGCAGGACAAAAGTAGGTGTTCCCTTTTTGCAGGTTTTCAGGTATCTTTATGAAATACTGAATAAATGTTTGTACAGTTAGAGAATGGCAACATTCAGAACACAGATGAGAAAGCGTAACTCATTTGTGTTTGGGGAGTGTGGATTTAGAAAGGTGTATGTCTCATGAAGTGAAGTTTAAGACTGGTTTGGGGGACCTATTGTTTAGTGCTTGTCCAGTCATTACAGCATGAATATATTTTGTCTATCTTGTGTTTGTTCAAGAGAGGAGAAACATGGGATTACAAGCTGCTGAACTGAGATCCATGGGTGAGCTTTTCATTTTTGCATGGTAGGTGGTGTTTCAAAATTTGCCGTTTCACTGGACGGGGTCTAGTGCTGCCTCAAGGATTTGTGTCACACACTTATACTGGAAACGTGTCAGAATTAAGTGGGGCAAGAAGAAAAGGGAGACTGAGTTGGAGATGGAGGTATGTAGTGAAAAAGATTTTGAGTGAGCAGAGCCTGAACAAGCAGAAGGGTGACAGGCATGCATGGAATATAGTAAACTGGAGCGACAAGATTTACATGGTTAAATGTGCTGTCAGTAGAATAAGCTAGGGCATGTGAAGCATCCAGGGACAGCTCTGTTGGGACTGGATATGGACAGGGAGCTGCAATTTCACTGTAGTGCACGACAGCTCATTGAAGACATGAGCAATGTGGCCTTTCTTCATCCATTTCCTGGTGCTACCTCACTGACGCGGAGGGCAGAAATTGAGTGTCGGGGTATATATATGTATATGTATGTGCACATACGTATATATACATATGCGAGTGGATGTGTCTTTCTTCATCTGTTTCCTGGCACTATCTTGCTAATGTGGGAATCAGAGATCAAGTACAGAAAACATATAATACTGTATATATCTTATTTACCAAATAATACTACTGAAACTGACCTTGCCAGTAGCATATGCCTGAACTGGGAAGGGCGAGTGTCCCACCTCTTGGTCAGCATACTTGACTGACACCTTGTACTTGCCACAGTCATCAGGGACATACGAGGCACTATAAGTTCCATCTCCATTGTCAACCACCTTTACTTTCCGTGGGTGGCCATCTGGTCCCTGAAAAAACAAAAGAATAAACAGATTGAAAAATTAAATATAAGAATTCAAAGAGCTACCATATCTAATTTACTTACCAAGGAAGACAACAACAACAACAAAAAATCATGAGAAGTGTACTCAAAAGTGCATTAAAGCGGGTGACTAGCTTAGGAGAGACCTTTGATTATGCTAAAAAATAAATCTGTGCCATACATAGTTAACACTTTCAGCAATTCATTGCTGAGTTGAGTGAACCTTTATCTCATGGAGGAGCACACTAGGGTTGCCCTCTGCCAGTGGCCTGTTTAGAATGAGGCACTAAAGGCTAAGCAGCACTATAGTTCACCAGTTATGGAGAGTCTTGCTGTGGCCATCCACTTGAGGGAGTACATGGAGGAAATGGGCATCAGAGTTATCAATGGATAGACAAGAGTGCTAAGCACTGCTACTGCACCTAAAATGCTCCTCCTCCTTGCAGTACAAGTGTAAAAACCATGACTTCCATCAAAACCCTACATATCATTTACAATATTTTCCAAGACTAAAAAACTTGGTTTTCTATGCCTTCCTTTCCTAGCTATCTATCTACTTAGATAAATAGATAGCTGGGGAAAAAGGTATAGAAAGCTGAGCTAATCAAAACAATCTCAGCAACTACACACACCCACTCAATACAGTGTCTACAACTTCACTGATACATTGAAGGCATCCCAGTCATAGAAATCATTCTAGCATGGATGTGGTCTAAACATAGAAATGAGGAAAACAAGGTATAACACAAGAAAAGGCCTTAATATTTCAATGTTCGCTACAGCTTCTAAATACATTAAAGGAAAAAAGTTTCCTAAAGCTTTAAATTAGAGGAAAAGATTTACAAGATACAAAAAAGAACCAAAACTGCTGTGGGTATGGGTGGTTCAGCTGCCTAATTTTGGTAGCATCAGTGTCACAAAATAAGAATTTCAGAGCTCTAAATAATTACTATTAATGTAAAGTCTGTGGTCAGTGCTTATACAGGAGGGTGTCAATAATTCTGGAAATGTTCTAGTTATTAAAACTTTTCCTAAAACAAGAAATTGCATACTAAGAAAAAATAAAATCCGACTAGAAATTTTATGTCCTGTAATGCCTCTTACCTATAAAGGATAATCGCTTCATAAATGAGAAGGTTTACTTACCATAACAGACACCTGGAGGTCACTAACACCGGCATCATTTGTGTCTATAGTGAGTTCTGTGGGAAGAGATGCAGGTATGCCTTTACTAGACACACCAGACCCAGACACCTTCACTTTGTTCGGCTCCACTATTGGCCGTACACGTGTGCGATATGGACTGGGGACAGAGAAAATAATGCACTGATTTTTCTGTTTAAAAAAGATACGGTGAATCTCTTCCACTTTTGGATGTTTTACAGCAATTGCAAATGTAATTGTCCCGAATCTCCAAGTATTTGTTGAAGTATACAGGTCATGGACTATCAAAAATAAAGTGACTAATATTATGTCCTATAATTTTTGTAGTGGAAGATTCAGACTTCTGTTCAGACAAAATAGTCTATTTTCTTTCATACTTATTCACCCTTTCCTATGTTAGCAAAGTAGCACAAGGAACAGATGAAGAAAAGGCCTCATTTGCTCACATCCATCATCTAGTTGTACTGTAGTATATTCTGGAAATTTCAAGCAGGATCTATGCTAATAACAAATGAGTGATTTACAGCCCTTAGCCAAAAAGGAAACCATGAAATAAAAATTGGTATATCATATACTAACATGAAATTTCCATCTCTTACTATACAGTAACTAATACACATATAGCAAGAAAGCCATAAAATGATTCATTGGCTTTTAACTGACCTTAACTATAATTTTTTTTACAAGTGGTCACTGTAATACCGAGAGGTAACAATGATTTTGTCAATAATCCTTCAACTGCTCTGTCCATCTTGTGACAAACCTTAAGGCCCTATTCCTGTCATCACATAAAATAGTGTTTTCTGATTCTGTTTAACTAACAACATACCACTGCACCTGGAAAAAATACAACACATCTCAGTCACCTACAGGACATGAAAGAGAGTATATACGTCATACTGTGAAAATCTAGACGCCAGCACTCGCTACTGTTGTTAGTTTTAAAATAAAAGAAAATTTCTGTGGCACGAGTGTTGGTCTTTTTTGTTGCAAATAAAGTTATTTGCTCACTTGTTCATGTTCATACAGGTTTGTCTGTGTAAACACCTTACAAATACAGTGTAAAACATTCTGTAAAAAATATGAACATGTAAAAGATAGTTACACAAAAATATTTACAGTATGTGTGGTGTAAATTCACACCTTCAAAAGAAATTTCAAACTGTGGAATGTGATAATGTTTACAATGAATGCAATCACACCCAGGAAAAATGAGAACTATCAAACTATTTAGTGTTTGTGAATGTCACAGCTCTAGTGGCAGATTCCAAAGAGAAATCCCAGTAACTGGTCACAGTTTGGGTGAATGTGTAAAATAAGAAGGTGCTAGTAAATGTCAATTAAAATGAGGCAATGAGATGCAACACGAGGAAGTGTAGTGCTTTAGGTGCCAGGGAGCTGAAAATGCAGCAGATGAAATTACAAGGTTTGAATCAATTACAAGACAATAAAGGGGGTTATGATCCATGGTGCATGAAGGACCATGTGGTAGGAAGGGTCATGTTATGTTTGAAAGTACATCAGACCCAACTGTGCTGGATGTATCAGAATCTTGAACCTGAACATAAATGAAAAGAATATGGATTGGATGGATATAAAAGGTCTGAAAAAAATGTGTGTGACAGATGGATTAATAGTGAAAGGAATGACAGTGTAAATGTGAGTTATGTATTAAGCAGAGTACGACTGAACTGATCTGGACACAAGGAGAGGAAGAGCAATGAAAGACCAAGAGGGTCTATGTCAGAAATGAAGGGAGTAAAGGAAGAAGTAGAATCTGAAAACAAAAGATGAAGTGAAGGAGGTTTTGGATTATCAGACCTAAACATTCAGGAGGGTAAGAGACATGTAAGCATTAGAATTTTTTCCATCAATGTAGAATGTGGGAGGAAACCTGCTGTCAGTAGGCTGACCCAGGGCCATGAAGCAGTCAAGATAAACCACGGAGCAGCCTCATGTAGAGGGTAGACTCTAAGTTTTGGCACAGTACATATGAATGCTAAAAAATGACTGTGTGCCATTGGGCCATTGTTTGTTTGTTCCAGAAGCTACATAGCTAAGTAGGAAAATGGAATATGGTATTATAAAAAAGAAAATTCCAAGATCAATAAAACTGCCGAGTATAATTACCATACAAAGCATGATAGGCAAAGAAAGGCAATTTTGAAATAAATCCTGACTATTCCCACCCACTTTTAACATCTCTCTGGAACATATCGAAAGTACATTCAATTATATGCAAACATATATCCAGGCTCTATTTTACTGTACACAGTTATGATTCTCAATGGCTAGGTTGAGATTCAATAACTTTTTTACTGGAAACATAGTGTCCTCTGCTTATTAATAACTCATAACTGTGAGCAATTAACACCTCAGCCACAGAGGGTTTAAACAGTCTTTGCAGTTTTTATCTTTTAATTTGTTTACTTTCTCACATCTCTGGCTCCTCCCATAACCTATCTGCAGTTGTTCTGCATTCTTCATAAGTAACTTGGCCATTAAGTAATTTGACTTTTAACATGCCAGTGGGAGGCAAGAGCAAAAAATACTCCAAAACTCATAATTTATCCTTAATGCATATTTTCATTGGTTCAGTGGTTACTCTTCTTAATAACAAAGGTGAACTTATACATATTTTCTTACAAAAATTAATGTTATCTTTCAGGGGGGAGTTAGCTGTAAATGATAGGATACGTTAACAACTTGCACTACCAAACCGAAGAGCTTTTCCTTTGGAAAATTAAAGGGAACAATTCCTAAAAACTGACAAAAGAGAAACCTACACAACAAGTAACATTATAATCTAACTGCCAAATCTAGCCAAGGAAACTTTAAAACCAGTGCTGTTAGGATATTAACAATAGTATAATGCTGACTCCTTTTACAGGGGCTCTGTAGCTTCAAGGTTGCATTCCACTTAGGAGACAGGAAATGGTGGATTTCTTTGGACTAATAAAAGTTCTTGAAAAGAACACACTCCTGCCGGTCTACTGACGATGATGCAGCCTCACCAAAGGCGGCTTCTCACTTGCAGTGCGACCTCTTTCAGGAGTCCAGTAATAACTCAGCAATGTTAAGGGATTATGCTTTCAAAATAAACTATAACAGGGCATTATCTATCTGAAAACTACAAGTCTGGTATTAAGGGTGCTATAAAAAAAAATTGCAATCGAACAAAAGTAATCACTGAACAGAGGGACAGGTGGGTAGTCACACATTTTAAATATTAACAAGGCCATCCTAAGTAATAACAGAACTGAAGCAAAGTGGTGCCAAACAAAATGGACATCTGGTGTCCCAGTAATGGTTCAACATGCCTTCACAATACATGCATCTACAGTTTACCTTCGAAGCAGGCTGATTACTGAGGCAGATGCTGGCCTCACGCGTAATCTGAATGGACTGCAGCCAGAAGAGACTATGGAATTATTTTCATATTAATGGATTCCTACTGCTCTAGACCACAGTTAATAAATATGTTAAAAATCAAATGAAATCCTTATTAATGTAATAGAACCAGTAAACATAAAAGGAAAAAAATATTGCTCCATGGGAAATATTGTCACATCTGCTTTGCACAGTAAAAATATTAATAATCACATATACAAGCATAGACAAGAGTAACGATAATACTGGTAATATGAATGAAAAGTTACACAGATCACTGTACTGACTATGCTAAAGCAAATGAGACAAAACTATGAAAATAAATTAGCCTATGACTACTGCATTATTTATCAGTATTAGATAATGATAATTCTTTTTTGTTACAGCAAAATGCAGAACGAAGCATCAAATCAAACTGCAAAACTTCTTATGAACTCCCAATAAACATTAAAATAAAAACATCATATATAGTCATTGCCATTTCTAGCTAAGGGATTCATTCAAATTATGAACTTTATTCAAGATCCAGAAAAAAGTTTAATATGTTATCTCAACTGATTTCTCAACTCCTTATGAAATAACTCATCCAAGTGGTATTCTGTTTCCATGTTGGGTATAAAGATACTCATTCTCTTTGGTGAGATACCAAATGATATTTCTTTATATTTCCAGTGACGAATGGCCATGAGCTCTGGATCTTCCAAATGAATGCAAATGAATGGAAGTTCCCATGATCTACTGATGATGCCTGCTCGAGTAGAAAAGTGACATCACAAACATAACACCTCATGCTTTCTCAAAATCCTTCTCTAATGATTGCCCTGGGCACTTCCTTATCTCTCCCTACATCCATTGTGACACGAATTAACAACTGTCATGACCACATGACTACAGATGGCAATCTAATCAGTTACAATAAAATCATTTCATCATATGAACAACATCCATCCAGAACTTTACATTAATAAAGTAATCAGTGCCAGTTAATTACCAAGATCTAAAGCATTAATAAAAAACGCTGTCTACCCATCCTAAAGACAAGGACAGTTAGTCCCCCATACCCCACAAAAAGGAGTGGTCAAGACTTGATTACATACATAACTTGATATATATATATATATATATATATCGAGAAACATGAAAAAGATACACCAGTGCCGTTACGATATGATGTACGCTATTCTGGAGCATGGTTGAAATACTTTCATCAGGAGACATTAATTTTCATGCCTGTTTGTCATCACCTGCATGTATCAGTGTAAAATGGATAATGAAGTTTGGGTGACCTCCCCTTATGAGCTTACCTTCCAGGTACAGGTTTTCCTCCCCATGTAATATTGGCAGTCTGCATGGTGCCTTCAGCATGAGGAACATAGGTGACTTCATAAGTTCCATCACCATTATCATGGATTTGTGGGCTCTTGGGCAACGGGCCTGGGAAAAAATAATTACATAAGAGAAAATAGCAAGTTTATACACAGCAATAAATCCTACAGTACAGTGCATGGAATAGAAAAGGTCTTGTTTTCATAAATTACATAAGTATGTTAGAGGTCAATTCAAGTTTGCAATATAAGAATAAAAATACATGCTTTATAACAATATATGCCGTGCTCTGGAATTATTCAGACATTGTTCCTGTTTAGTTTTGAGGAGCAAATAGTAATGTTGAACAGCACATACTATCTGTCTAAAGGAGAATACATATAATCATAAAAATGACTAATATAACATCTGTTGAATACAAGAAATGTGAACACAACATCAATGGTTTATAATGATAAACTGAAGAGAAGAGATGCAAGCAGACAAGAGGCTATCAATATAACAGCCAAGTAGGACTGATATCGTATAAACCGTAGAAGAATTAACTGAACACAATAGAGTGAATTGGAGCGATGTGGTATACCGGGGTTGACGTGCTGTCAGTGGATTGAATCAAGGCATGTGAAGCGTCTGGGGTAAGCTATGGAAAGCTGTGTAGGTATGTATATTTGCGTGTGTGGACGTATGTATATACATGTGTATGGGGGGGGTTGGGCCATTTCTTTCGTCTGTTTCCTTGCGCTACCTCGCAAACGCGGGAGACAGCGACAAAGTATAATAAATAAATAAATAAATAAATATAATATCTAATTTTATAAGGAATCACTTGCCAATAACCTTATGATAGCCTTCCCTTCTGTTTCCCTTCACCTAAAGCATTCATCACAACTTCATGATCTTTCTTCATTCAATAAAATGAAAGCTAAGGAAAACTGCTTCACCTGACAGACATAATACATATAACTGCTTCACCTAAGATAAAATAGACTGAACTGCTTTACCCGAGAAACAATAAAATCATACAAAAATTCAACAAATGTTGAGAAAACTTTTGACCTTTCCTTAATCAAACACACAAGAACCATATTGTAACTAAAATGTGTAGAGACAACATATGCCATGCTCTTTCAAATGTGAAAATGAACTACTGGAGAAAGGACAAAAGCAAGGAAAGGATTCCAATACTTCCTAGACATTCTAGAGGACAATGATATTAACAAACTGTGAAACATCTTCTCATAAACAAACCTTTCTCTGTCGTAATGTCAACTCCTAAGGGTGCCTTGCCAGATTTTGAGCCATCAACATGGAAGGTTAGGGGCACACCTGCTCGTACCTTACCAGGTTCTAAACCAGAACCCCAGACTGCCACCTGGGATGCATCTACACTCTGGTCCACACACACCTGGAAATTTATAAAGCATTATGAGGCAGATATAAACAGGAGAGCAAAAAAAAAAAACAGCTGGAGCACAAAGACGGAGATATATAAACTTGTGTGTGTTTGTGTATCTGTTAGTGCCAATGGGAACAGACACTGTGTGTGTGTGTGTGTGTGTGTGGGTGTGTGATCAACTATCAGTAACTCCCTATTTGTTCAGCAGAAGGAGGGAGTAAAACATTTGCAGGATGAATTTCTTGAGCTTTTACTACAACATAAAACTTAACTTTCTTGTACTCTCAGCATTTACAATTTCATCACAAGCTAGTCCATTCATCCAAATTCTAACACTTTAGAAGTGTTTCTTAGTATCTTTTCTGGTACCCTTCTTCCTTAATTTCTTGTTTTGTCCTCTACTTACTGTATCTTTTCATCTTTTGAGGAACGGTTAACAATCAACATCATAATTGTTTAAAAACTTGCAAGTAGTGACTTAGACAGCCCTTTCTCTTCTCTATATCAAGTTAGGTAATCTGGCTTTTAACCTTTCGCTATAACTCAGCTCTTAATTCTTGGACCATCATTGTTGCCTTTCTCTGGACCATTTTTTTTTTCTTTGTGCATCTTGAGTGTTGTGACCTAACTTGAGGAACACATTCTACTCTTGGCCAAAAATATTCAATACACAGTTTAACAAAAATTTCCTCATCCACGTACTTCATATTTGCTGGCAGAATAACAGGGTGCTGTAGTTTTGGTGCATTACACA
Organism: Panulirus ornatus; assembly: GCF_036320965.1. Taxonomy (NCBI): domain Eukaryota; kingdom Metazoa; phylum Arthropoda; class Malacostraca; order Decapoda; family Palinuridae; genus Panulirus; species Panulirus ornatus. Next base: position 4,923,342 of record NC_092268.1, on the reverse strand, counting down.
TGAGAGATAAAGAATGGATGACAGCAAATGAGGACTTTTCTTCATCTGTTCCTAACTCTGCCACACTTATGTAGGACACAATGATCAAGTATGAAAGAAGTGGATGAAGGCAAGCAAGTATGAATACGTACCTGCGTATATATGTATATGTCTGTGTATGTATATGTGCATATATGGGCATTTATGTATATATATATGTTGAGAAGTGGACGAGCCATTTCTTTCATCTGTTTCCTGGCACTACCTCGCTGACGAGGGAAACAGCGATTAAGTATAATAAAACAAATATAAAAATAATTTTTTCATACTTATTTGTCATTTCCTACACAGTGAGGTAGCACTAGGAACAAACAAAGAACAGCCTCATATACTAACATCTATTTTCTGTCATACATGATTCACAGCCAAATCCCAGACTTTTCCCTAATTTTTCCCAAACGCTTCATATATTTCCAAATTAATTTCTTGTTCAATCTGATGTCATGGCTTCTGGTTGTTTTAAATATGCATTTTCAAAAATTATCAATGCTTTATCACTGAACTGGTTTTTAAAACTTTAAAAAGGCTGTATTCAAGACACACCTGACTTCTACGATCCATGGTGAACAATGTTATAACCTCTGAGCATGCATGCATGTTTTATCCCATAATTGAAATCTTATAGCCTTCCCTTCAAAGTTATAAATAATTCTGCTACAATCAGAACATGAAGTTAATAGAAATCAAATGTTAAAATATGAGTTATTTAAGCATCTTATTCTAAAGCAGATAAAAAATCACACACTTCAATATACAAGTGTGTACTAATGCAATGACATTGGTACCCCCTCCCTAAACACACATCATTGCTAACCAACTACCGTGATCAGAACACAATGTATCCTTGCACTCCTTACTCTGCAGAACAGTTCACCATACCAACCTTGAATGGTGATCCTGGAATGTTTTGATCAGCAAATTTGATCGACACATCATAGTCCCCAGCCTCTAAGGGGATATATTCAACTGTGCACGAGCCATCACGGTTATCCTTACAGGTCATCTTGGCCTCAGATGGTCCTTCAACAGCCAAACCAAGACCTCCTGTACCAGCACCTGCAGAAATCACAAAAAAGTAGAGAGAAAATTACATGAGGAAAACTTTAAAAATTATCCATAAAGAATTTCTGACAAATATATAAATACACATGTATTTTTTTTCATACATATTTGCCATTTCCTATGCTAGCAAGGCATCATTAAGAACAGAGGATCGGACCTTAGAGGGAATATCCTCACTTGACCCCCTTCTCTGTTCCCTCTTTTGGAAAATTAAAACCTTTACTTTTCCAAAAAAAGGAACAGAGAATGGGGCCAAGTGAGGATATTCCCTCTAAGGATTGGTCCTCTGTTCTTATTCTATAAGATGAAAGACTGGGTACCTCTGTTATACAATTTACTATAAATTCTTACCTTTAGTTTCAACCGTGAATGTGTTCACCTCATTGACAAAGCCATGTTCAAGACCAGGACCATATGCATGGCACTTGTTAGGGTCACATCCTCTTCGCACATTGACTGTGAAGGGAGATCCTGGCACAGGTACACCATCATACAGCAAATCGATGGTGTGACGCCCTAGAAATACAGTGTGTGATCTTTTCAATAGGAATTAATCCAACTTAAAATTAACACCTATATCATAAACAAAACTTATTTTCTCTTATCACGTGATTAAGTATTCAATTAACTTGTCAGTCTACTATTGATTACATCAACCTGTCGTCTCCAAGTCCCCTTTCATTATTCCATAGGTATTTACCTAAGAACCCATAAACAGTAAACTTTTGAGGTAACTATCAAAACACTAGGATTCAAAACTTCAATATGGCTCCAGAAAAACACCCTCTATATGTAAAATGAAGCGGTAACAAAACCTTTAGGAATATAACCTATGAGCAATCTTTTTTTACACAGTCTCAATTCATACTATTCAGGAAACCTGAAAGTCATGTCTGCCAGAGATTAAATTCACTGAATAAATACATACCTTCTTCAAAGGGTGTGTATGAAATTTTGTAAGTCCCATCAGTTAGTGGCCTGAGGAACGAGTCTGTCCGAGTTCCAGAGGGATTGGTAATGACACACATGACTTTTCCATCACCCTTGTCACTACCCTTCGTATCTTTTCTAAGGTTGGCAAGAGCACGTGTATCAACAACAAAGTCAGTTGGGGAGTCAACAAACACACCTGAAAAAAGATGATTCAGTGCATTATAAATAACCATTATATGTAATAATTATGCAGAAAAACAATTCTGATCATGGTATCATTAGATACTTCAGTTTTGCATGTTATAACAACATATCAAAATAAATATTCAAAAATCTGTTATAAGTAAATAGCCAAACCCACACACCAGTAGTTAAAAGGTAACAAAGTGGAATAAAATCATTCAACACATGAGAGGTTTACAACCCTAATCATACAAACAATATAATACATAACATAACTCCTTAAAGTCACTAGGAATCAAACCATTCCCAGGCCATATTCTGGATGGTGACTCAATATTTGCTCTTCACATACAGGGTAACAATTCTAGGTTTTCTATATTTTTTTACATAAAACATGCTGGATAATCCACTAAGGTCCAACCACAAAATCACAGAGGTAAATGTTTGTTAAATAATAAACAATCCTACTACAAAAATACATGCTCACAGGTTAAATAACAAAATGGGACTACAGATACTATAACACTGCAATCACACAAAACGCTCGAGACAAAAGAGTACCATGAGGCTGGATGCCGTTGCCGGTGACTCTGATCTGTTTGAGGTCTTGATCGTGGGCGATGAGAGCGTGAAACGGAGACCCATGGATGTGTCGCTCATTGAAGGTGATGTTGATTGTAAAATGTCCAGCCTCAGTGGGTAGATATGCCACAGCACATGTTCCATCCCCATTGTCTCTGCAGTTAATTGCTGCTTCACAAGGACCCTCCACAGTGACTCCTAGACCACCCTGACCTGCTTCTCGGGTGTCTATGACAAACTCTGCTGGACGGCACACTACGCCTCCCTCAAGTCCTGGTCCCCAAGCCCGTACTGCTGATGCATTACCACCAGGTGTACATGTAAATCTGTAGGGTGTTGAACTGATGGGTTGACCACCAAACTGGATTGACAGCAAATATTCTCCCAGTTCCGTTGGTGTGAAGTTAACCAGGTAACCCTCATGGGTAGGTACAACATGAGCACGCACTCTCATACCCGAAGGTGAAGTGATGGAGACAGCGAAGTCTGCCCTCCCAGCATCCTGAGTGATGACTCGAAACTGCTGCAGAGAGTTGATGGGCGCAGCTGTTGTGGTGATCACCATATCAGCTCCACTAATCATACACACATATAGCATGCACTTATACACACTCAAAGCACATACACTTTAGTTGGCGCAAAGAACCCAACAAATAGTGCTACATTTTACACTACTTTCACAAACTAGCAAGCAAAAACTGTCAGTATGAATCATATTCAAGAGGTGCACTTCAATGCTGACAATAAAATGGCTCATAACATCACCATTTTTCTCATACCTAATGCGATTACCTTAATATGTTAATGCTTGTCTCACTGATAATTGTACTTGTACCAGACAGGACTATCATCAAAGTACTGCAAAGTCACTAAAGGATTAGGCATCATTACAAATGAACACTTCTGGATAAGTAAACAAAAATACCATACTTAGTAAATATAATGCAAGCAAAATGAATGAATGCAGCATTTGAAGAGAACAGTTGTGAAGTCACCGACTGAAGAATATGGATATGTTCGACCACAGACCATAAATTTGATAATATCACTAAACAAAAGATTGTTCTACCAGGATATCTGGACCATGACGAGTACTCCAGGCTATCTTCATATATTTCAAACTGAGCTAAACTACAAAAAAACATTACAAAAGATAATGTTGTTGAAGAATTAAATACTGGAAGGTGCTTTGTAAAAGGTTTGAGTAATGTGTTGATGTTTGCCAAGTCTATGTTGCCCCAATATCACTGCCAAGAATAATTAGTTTCAGGAACAAACTGATGGAAATAAACCAAGAACTCTGGGCTGTCAACTCACACAACCATTTGGCACTACACATACACAAATGATCACTGATCATCATACAACTAAAAAAGTTATAAAGGAAATTACACTGGCAATATGCATAAACAGTTTAATAATTTTCACACTGAAGTATATCCAATTCTATACCCATTTGTCTGAGCGCAAGTATCAAGCATATCTAGGCTTAGCACATAATCAAACATATATATATATATATATGAGGATATTCCCTCAAGGGCCCAGTCCTCTGTTCTCAACGCTACCTCGCTAATGCGGGAAATGGCGAATAGTATGAAAAAAAAAAAGATATATATATATATATATATATATATATATATATATATATATATATATATATATATATATATACATTATCCCTGGGGATAGGGGAGAAAGAATACTTCCCACATATTCCCTGCGTGTCGTAGAAGGCGACTAAAAGGGAAGGGAGCGGGGGGGGGCTGGAAATCCTCCCCTCTCGTTTTTTTTTTCCAAAAAAAGAAGGAACAGAGAAGGGGGCCAGGTGAGGATATTCCCTGTAAGGCCCAGTCCTCTGTTCTTAACGCTACCTCGCTAACGCGGGAAATGGCGAATGGTATGGAAAAAAAAATATATATATATACATCTTCAAGTGTCAATTGGGAGGTGAGTTTGAATGGAGAAAAACTGGAGGAAGTGAAGTGTTTTAGATATCTGGGAGTGGATCTGTCAGCGGATGGAACCATGGAAGCGGAAGTGGATCATAGGGTGGGGGAGGGGGCGAAAATTTTGGGAGCCTTGAAAAATGTGTGGAAGTCGAGAACACTATCTCGGAAAGCAAAAATGGGTATGTTTGAGGGAATAGTGGTTCCAACAATGTTGTATGGTTGCGAGGCGTGGGCTATGGATAGAGATGTGCGCAGGAGGATGGATGTGCTGGAAATGAGATGTTTGAGGACAATGTGTGGTGTGAGGTGGTTTGATCGAGTAAGTAACGTAAGGGTAAGAGAGATGTGTGGAAATAAAAAGAGCGTGGTTGAGAGAGCAGAAGAGGGTGTTTTGAAATGGTTTGGGCACATGGAGAGAATGAGTGAGGAGAGATTGACCAAGAGGATATATGTGTTGGAGGTGGAGGGAACGAGGAGAAGAGGGAGACCAAATTGGAGGTGGAAAGATGGAGTGAAAAAGATTTTGTGTGATCGGGGCCTGAACATGCAGGAGGGTGAAAGGAGGGCAAGAAATAGAGTGAATTGGAGTCATGTGGTATACAGGGGTTGATGTGCTGTCAGTGGATTGAAGCAAGGCATGTGAAGCGTCTGGGGTAAACCATGGAAAGCTGTGTAGGTATGTATATTTGCGTGTGTGGACGTGTGTATGTACATGTGTATGGGGGGGGGGTTGGGCCATTTCTTTCGTCTGTTTCCTTGCGCTACCTCGCAAACGCGGGAGACAGCGACAAAGTATAAAAAAAAAAAAAAAAAAAAAATCTTCAAGTGTAAGGTGACTAGGTGAACCAAGTTTTCCACACCAATTGAAGCCCTTCATATTCACTCTAACTGTGCTGTACAGTGAAAATCACATGTCAATATGCCTGACCATGTTTACAAAGAAGACTGCCTTTGCAGTCTACGATCATTAAACTAGCATGATTATAATCAGAAATACTTGCACACCTAATTCATTCACTGTAACTCCATCTTTTATCGTTTTCCTTTGTACTATCTCTTGCATCACTGACCTTCATACATCCCTTATCTGCTACACATTTTGCATGGCCATGTGTAGGTTAATCGGTGAACTGCTCATTTCTTATCTATTCATGCTTTAGAAAACATATGATCTGGAATGAACATTCACCTTTTAAATTCTTGCACATTTAACATCTAACTTCCTCCAGTTCCTCAAAATGAATAGTGCAGCTGAAGCCCTTGCTTCCTTGAATGATTCATATTTACTGAAACAAATGGTACATAACTCTCAACTCCCAAGCCCTCCCTAAGCGGAGTAATATCTAAAGGATACTAAAGCAATGCAAAAATCAAAATTCAAAAATCAATTCATTCATTCCTTCTGCTATTCTTACAATAATAACCAAAAAAATTACATTCAGTCTATATCAAATCTAAACGATTATATCAAAAACTCCATTATTCCTTATTATAAGCTCACGCAAAAATCACCATCTCCTTAATTCTACCAATTAAAAAACAGTACATAATCTGGATATGCTCAAGCTTATCAAGGATCACACAATAAAAAATATGATAAACTACAGAAAAGTTTGACAGTTGTACATCATTCCTAACAAAGGTTATTGGGCTACATTTTTCGGGAACCCATAAAGCTATGGAGACATACAACAGGTCTCACCTTTTGCATGGCTCATTCATTCATGGCGTCTGTACTAACTTACTAGCTACCTCTGTGTAGTAGTTTGGTACATAAACCTAACTATTACTGACTAAGTGGACTGGTAAATCTGAACCTTTACATCTCCTTTCATAAAGGCCTAAACTTGGATACAAGGCTGAACCAGTACCTGATAACAGTTACGAAGAGAAAATTCTCCAAGAATGCTCAAATTTCTTTACATTACAGTTAGAAAAAGAGTTCAAAATGCAAGGGGGCAGGATAATCACTTTTTGTAAATAATCACTTCTCCCACCACAGTGAAGTAGCATCTAGAACAAATGAACAACAGCCTCATTTGCAAATATTCACTTCAACTGTTGTGTGTAATGCATCAAAACCAGAGCTCCTCTCTAAAGAGTATTTCATGATTTACCCTAACTGCTTTGCATGACCTAGTGAAACCGCCTGAGAAAACATCACCCTTCTCGCCCTCCTAAATGTTCAAACCTCTCAGGTAGGTACATACTCCTTCGGACACAAAAGTCCTCTTAGTCTTCACTTATCCTTTAAGTCCAAGCCATTTCAGTATATCTGTGTGTTCTTTTTATCACACTTTGCTTACTACTAAACCTCTAAATTTCTTTGTCATTTCTACAAAATTACCCTACATCACACCACATATTGTCCTCAGGCACTTGATTTCATTAAAGGCCCAAAACTTACATGCATACAATGCTGTCGGACTACTATCTATTTCTCTGATGCCCGTTCCCTCCAGGAACTCGCATCAAGGGGGGAGGGGTCCGGGAAAAAGATTCTACTTATCCCTGTCCTTACATGCCTTCCTTACATACACCATTCCATGCAATCTTCCACTATTTCTTTCCCTCCAGTACTCCCACTTACATGCCTCCCTCAAATACACCATTCCATGCAATCTTCGACCATTTCTCTCCCTCCAGTACTACTCCACTCTATTTCCCCATGTCACATGTGATCTTTCTCTCATCAACCCCTTTAACTGTACTATCATACACTCTCCTTGTAAACTCCCCATCTTGCATTCTTTCCACATGTTCAAACCACCTTGAGGTATTACGTTTCACTCCCTCTACCACTCCACATATAATTCACTGTCATATCTCTCAGACTACTGTAACTTCAAACACACCCATCTTTGAAGAGAGAAACTTAAATTCTCCCTAATGCACCAAGGACTTTAACCCCCTGACTCACCCTATGATTCATTTCTGTCCCTAAGGTAACATCCACTGCCAAATCCACTCCCATCTACCTAAAGCACTCCATTTCATCCAGGTCCTCCTAATTCAAACATTCTCAAATCATCCTGTCTCATCTTATTGCTACACCTCATTACCTTACTTTTTTCACACTCAACATTCTCCTTTCAGACACTCTCCCAAACTCCAACCATCAGCTTCTTGAGTTTCACGAGTCTCCTACCATAGCCATGTCCTCTGCAAACTAACTTTCAGTATGCTGTTACTTCAATATGCTTGGCACTCTGTTCCCTGCAAAAGTACCAGACTCCTCCAATGTAAACAACCCTACAACTAACCATAAACCATGAAGAAGAAACTTTCCCCTTCTTCACACTTCAGCAACCAATACTCACCAACCCCTCCCTTCTCACAACAAACATGACAGACAAAACAAAGAATGCATCAAAATGACCTGGCAAGTACTGAACCAACTCCCCTCCTAACTCAGTCTTAAACCCCATTCCACAAGACAGACACCTATCTGAAACTACACTTCCCATGCACGTGCAAGTTCAAACTTTCTCATCTGTGCTCAGGACATCTACAACATACAAATAATCAACAAAATACAGGACTGCTTTTTCTCCAGGTGCAGCTTCCATAATGAAGACCCAGATCACCTACTCCTAAGTCATCTCACACAAACATGCACACAACAATAATTCTTGACCTGCAATCCTGTCAAGTGGACATGGCCATCTTTCAGAGTTGTGAGAACCCCACAAAAGGATATCCTGGGATAGGAAAGTATGTACGTACATTCATATCAAAACACTTTATAAAGTATAGAGAGTTTGGTATATAATGATATAATCTATAAATAGCATAAACACAGACAGTGAAATAACAAAAACAAGGCAAAATGTCCAAATGTAAAGAACTTTGCCAGTATCTGAGTTAATTCAAGACACTTTTCCTTTCCATTATTATCGGTTTATCACTACTGACCACCACTGAATATATCTACCAACAAAGAATTATCAGCAAGCAATACGAGGGACTGCTACTATAACTATGATCTACCCTTTATATAATAAACACAAACCTGAGTAATGAATAAAACATAAGCATGTAGTGAACTGACTAAAGGATTGTAACCCAGAAAATAAAATATACTATTTCTAAAAACAAAATCAAACAAAACACCATATTATGATATAACTTACAAAGACAACTAGTGTCAATGAAAAACATTTAAATACCTCATGGACCTTGAGGAGCAAACAGTTAATTCACTAAATAACTAAAGCATAAAACAACTTAATTCTTTACCAACTCACAGGAAGAAGAAATTGACAAAAACTCTTCAGTGTGAAATATAAAAATCTCATCAGTAAGAAGACTTCTACATTGCAACAAAATACTATTTGAATCTGCTCCATTTCACACCTAAATTTTGTCAATAAATTACAGTAACTGAAAATCTAGAATCTACTGTTACAAGAATATGAACCTAAAAATCATACACAACTACTTAGCACAAATTATCAAACTTTTCTACCCATTACAATGTCTTTTTAATCATTCATTGCATATTCCACATGAACGAAACAAATATAACCAGCTGCCTACTTTGAAACGAGAATCAATGAAGGTAGGGAAACTGCGGGGAAGAGAATTTCCAAGTACATAAACAGGATGATTAGCACACAATAAGCGAGGAGAACAAATGGGAATAAAACAAATATGCACAAGCAAATTAAACAAAAAACATTGAATGCAGTAGAAAAAGCTGGACAATTTACAAAAGCAAGATGCAAACAATCCAAAATAATGCATCTTTCTTAAATCAAAAGAGAAAACATTTTGCAATTTTTTGAACACAGGAAAGGCAAAGTGAAAATAAACTGCACACCAAAATGGTTAAAAGAAAGACTTTTCAGGATTTTTTCCAGAATTAGTTTGCTCAGGTATGTGTTGTGATGGTTTTAAATGCTTGATGAGCACTTGCCTTAAAACTATTTAATGTTATCTAATGAATAAGAAATTGTCGATACTGATCACTGAGCCCCTAAAGAAGAATTCCACTGCATGTATCTGACAAGTGAAGTGCTTTAGATTTCTGAATGGACATGGCAGGAAATGGAATCATGGAAGCGGAAGTGTCATAGGGTCAGGGAGGGTGCAAAGATTCTGGGATCACTAAGGGATGTGTGGAAAAAGGAAACATTATCTAGGAAGTCAAATATAGGTATGCTAGAAGAAAAAGTAGTCCCAACGATATTATATGGTCATGCGGAGGAGGGTGGATGTGTTGGAAATTAAATGTTTGAGGACAATAGGTGGTGTGAGGAGGTTTGATCATTAATTAATGAAAGGCTAAAAGAGAGAGGTGTAGTAATAAAAACACTATGGTTGAGAAAGAGCAGAAGAGATCATGCTGAAATGGTCTGGACATATATAGAGAATGAGTAAGGAAAGGTTGACAAAGGGGATATATGTATCAGAAGTGGAGGGAACAGAGAGAACCAGGAGACCAAACTGGAGATGAAAGGATGAAGTGAAAAACCAAATTGGAGATGGATGGACAAAGTGAAAAAGATTTGAGCAATAAGAACCTGAACATGCAAGAGGGTGAAAAGCATGCAGAGGATAGAGTAAATTGGAAACATGCATTACATTGGGGTTGACATGCTCTCAATGGACAGAACCAAGGCATGTGAAGCGTTCAGGGTAAACCATAGAAAGGTTCGTGAAGCCTGGATGCAGAAAGGTAACTGTGGTTTCAGTGCATTATACATGACAGCTAGAGAATGGATGCAAGTGGATCTGGACTTTCTTCGTCTGTTCCTAGCGTTACCTTGCTAATGCAGGAAACGGTGATCAAGTGTGAAAGAAAAAATTATCTGACAATCTGAAATACACAGTTTTGTCTTGATTATTGTTGTATGTTTGACAAATTGGTACACTTCCTGTATGCTGCTGTTAGTATCACTTGATGGTGTCCCCTTCAATGCTCTCATGGTAAATACAACCAGCAATTTGTGGGTAAATACCTTACAAACTCTTCTACTGTAAATATCTTACAGTAACAAGTTTGCTTTGTTATTTGGAAAATATCTACATTTACAGAACAGCAGAATCACTACAAAAACCCTTTGCACACTTGTATTCATAAGACCAGAAGTAGGATGACAATACAAGTAAATGAAAGAATGCTTGCTTGACCATTAGATACAATTATCTCAAGAAAACTCTAAGCAATGTTTCATTCACAATTTTCAAAGTCTGAAATTCATGCAATTTTAGATTTCTCTCTAATGGTTACTGTACATAAAAAGAGAGAAACTACAAAAACAAAAGATTATGAAAAATATTAACAATCCCTAAGCTGAGCACTAAATATTAGCAGCAAAATAAATGAAAACAAGAAACAACATGTGAGAGAAGAAAGTAAATAGACACTTTGAAATGAACTGGCACATGCCAGCATGCATACAGTATTTCAGATATAATATATTTGACTGAATGAAGATACTGCAACTCCCACAATATGGCAGACTTCCACATCCATTAAGTAATGAAAACAGAAATTTGCCACTATGCAAAATTTCAGGAATGTAAGTGGGATGAGAAAGGTAGGTTTAAGCATCCATTAAAAGAAAAAAATATGAAGTTTTACGAATAGAAATGAAAATTATCAAATACAAAAAAAAAAAGTAAAAAGATAACCGAAAAGGAGATTGGTACAGAATCTGAAGCTACATAATGACAGCCAGACAATGAGGCATAGGAAAGTTAGGGTCAAGAACACAGACAAGGAAAAAAGATAAACAGAGCAAATGCTTGATCAGAACATACCTAAATACAACAAGTATATGAAAATCAAAATCATAAAACCAGCATCAGACAGGTCAAAATGGAATGAAGACCAGAACCATTACTGACAAGAATATCAAAGTAAAAATAATATACAAACACCAAGCAAAACAAAATGAAAAGAAAACCAGAACCAATATTGTTCTAAACAATCTACCCACAGAAAATCCCATCCACTCATTGGAACATCATTTGATGAAAATTTCCAGCAGCTGCAGGACTGAGCACCCACTAGTATAAACTACAAAGACTGTGATAAAGGAAAATCACCCAAACTACAAAAAAACATACAAAAGGGGCAAACGAACACTTTGTGGAATTTCAAATAATAATTCGACCAATAAAGTATGGAATGGCTATCAATATAACTGTAATGCCTTACAAAGGCTTAAGAGGTTAAGTCAAAGTGAGGTAAAGGTATACATAAGGACGAGTAATTCACTCCCATCCTTGAAAACGCAAGCTGAAGATTAATGAGTAACAATCTTGCTATCTGAGCACAATTCAACAAGATTTAGCAGAGTTAAGAATTTGAAACAAAAACATTGAATAGGAATGCATATAAGTATGAACACAGTATCACCGAGGTAAGCATTATTCCTTAAAGATGAGATTTTTTTTTGGGTGTGTTCACAATTTCCCTTATCAGTGAGGGAACATCAGGAACAAGGAAACAGCCCTCATTTGTTCACATCCACACCCAAGCTATTGTGTGTAATGCACCAAAATTAGAGCCCCCTATTAAAAGCAAAGCCCCAAAGATCTTTTCATGGATTCCCATGATCAACTGCATGCCTCACGCTTTCCTGCATGTTCATAACCTGATAATTCAGAGTTTTCATGCAAAAGTAGCTGCTGAAAAAAGAGGAGTATACAACAAGCAAGAAAGAGATGAATAACAAGGTGACAATCAAGAACACAATACAACAACAAATATGCATTGCAGTGAAAATCATGCTTAGTCCTTCCGTCATGGCAAAATTTCACTACAAGTTTTCATTGTTAAGTATTCCATGTTTTCCTCAATCTTACTATTTCTTGTTCCCTTCACTCCTGAGGTATATACCCTTACAGAGTCGTCTCCATAATTTTTTTCATGTCTAAACCATTTCAGCACATCCTGCTCCTCTCTCTCAAACAAGCTCAACTTACTACAACACCTCTCTATTGCAATGTTAATCCTAACTCAATCAATCCCCCTCAAACCAGCTATTGCCATCATGTCTACCCTCTTCCATATTTTTGCATTTAGGACCCACCAATTGCATTGCATCCAAACAGTACTATTGGTATTACCATACCATCAAATATACTAATCCTTGCCCACAAAAAAAGAAACCTAAGACAAAGGTGATTCAATGAATATGAAGCAAACTAAAGACAAAAGTAAATGTACAAATGTCTAACCTGGTTCTCTGCTGAATTGGTTATCATAATACCTCACTTAACATACATGGCAAGTCAAAAGTAAAATTAGGAGATTACTCTGCAAGAAGGAGTGATTTGACGTAATATGGGTAAAAAGTATAAATGTCCTGCTACACCTGTAAACCTAAGCAAAGGAAAATTATGATGTGCAACGCCACTACGATTCACTATTATGCAAATGTGCTTATGCAAAGGTATGCTACTGCTAAGTTCACATCATTCACAAACAAATCAAAATTCAGATCATCAAGTTACAAGTGAGGAGTCTGAGGCCATAAATTTGTCCATCTAAAAAAAGAGAAGAGTATGGAGTAACAATGACAATCTTTAGGTTGATGAGGTCAAGTGTAAATGGTTCATGCCAATATATGAAGACTTTTGCCAAAGGAAATGGGATTCAAAGATACAGTTGCTGAACTCTCTACCCTTTTCATACACACAAGAACTGCATTTACTGGATTATAAGCCAAACTGAAAATTAAACAAATGGAGGGGGTGTCAAACAAAATACAATACCATAAAATTCCTTTAAAAAGAGGCCTCTACCACCACCACTTCATACAGTCATCTCTGCCACCAACATCTCACCATTACCTCCACACCACCAGTTAACACCCACCAATACCACTTCACTAGGCTTAGCCACCACCACAAAGACCATTATCATATTCATTAAACCCTAAGTACAGGATGATACGAGATAAGACATCCACCAGATTTATCACAGTAACTGTTCTTTGCAAGATGTAGGAATAGAGCAACTAGAGTAAATAAAATTGAGGAAGACACTAGTTAAAAAAGATGTAGAGTATTTTCATGGTGGCAGATGAATGAAAAAGCAGCAAGACAAGGTTAATTCAAACAACAAAGTACAGCAAGTTAGTTGCTGTTTTCTCATAGCATATGAGATTTTACCACGGACACTTTTTGGTGACTTTAGAACATTTTTAATTAAATCTATTGCCAACTTTACTATAGGAAGGAGAGACAAATAGAGTAGTAGTTGTCGTTAGTGACTGATATTTGCTTTATTGAAGCACGAAAAAGTAACAAGAAAAATCTTTCATGCAAGTAGAATTTTGACGTGCAGTTTCAAATTGATGGCTCAAGTTTGGGGAGCACCTTACAATACAGGTACAAGTTCTCTGAATGAAATATGGCTAAATTCACATTGTAGCCTAGAAGAAATGGCTGCTTGTATTCTGGGAAATAAAGTATTCATGAACAAGTAAATATAACTGTTCCAAATAGTTTTGTTTTATCTCCATCCCAAAGCTGAGGACTGACGAAACCAAATATCACATCTCAAGTTTCCTGTACACTGCAGCAAAGCTGGCAATAAAGAAATACAATCCGAATCATGAACAAAGACATGCTAACAGATCCATGATTCACCACAAACTCAAACACAACAGATAATGAATTAAGACATTTCTTTTTAAAGTTGGGTTGGAAATTAATAGTAAATAATGCTGATGATTTGGGCGCTTAAAATTATGGCTGTAGTAAGCAGAATGAGTCACTTCTACAGCACAGGAAGGAGCATTACACATCTATAGTTTAACCGAGAAAAATTATTTATCCAATCTCAGTAAAATCTAACATGATTTAGCATTTCAATACAATTCAGGTTGTAAGTAAATACCCTCATCTGCAATGAGGAGAGGTATGAAAATCATGTTAGCATGTAACACATGAACATGAGTGAGCACACAAACAATTCTAGACCCAATATTTTGATACATTCATAAGCTACCTTACTGTGGGGTGAATTATGGCATGAAGGTAAAGGAAATGTATACATACAATGCAAGAATGAGTCAATAAAACCTTGAGCTACCAAAAGTATGAATCTCATGAAAAATGCTAAATCTTCATTCACAGGTTTTCTCATACTTTACAGTTTCCCACTTTAGCAAGGTAGCGCAAGGAGTTAACGTTAAAAATTTCTGAAAATGTCTGCTTGAAGTTTCAATAATGTGGTGATTGAAGTGCTTTCTCTTTAAATTTACAGAAGGCTGACTAAGTAACAAACAGTCACGTAAATCAAAACAAAACTAAAACATCACAAAAATTTGAGAAAATTACTATTTACAATAAAATGCATGAAATGAAGAATAATAAAGCTAAATAATGTCATAATACACTTAGTAAAGAATAAGACAAACACATACTAAAATTTGATATACACTATTAGAAAAACACGCCTACTTACATGACACTGGAAAGCAAAACAAAGACATTTTTAGGTTTACAAATAATTATTCAGTACAACCATAACATTATGCATTGCAGAATTTTCTTTTCCTGTCTTGAGAACGGTTTCATCCAACCACACTTTAGAATCAACCCATGTGGACACTTGAATAGGGGGTATGAAAGTTTCCACTGAACTGGACCAACTCCAGATACATAACACAAAACCCATCCTGTCATATACCAAATCCCCATGTGTACTCTAACTTCATTCAGTATCTACCAAATGCAATGAACACACTCTTCATTCTGTGATAAATTTTTACAATGATTACCTAAACAAATAAATTTCAACAAATTCTGAACTAACACCTCAAATCAACTTCACTCAAGTACCTAGCACCCAAGTTCTCATTCTATAAGCATTGATTACATTTATTCCTTAGTTCATAATGAACACTACTGTATCCAAGTTTAATACATAAATATCACTTTGAACACACATTTATGCATACACTGTCAGCAGCTTTGGTAGTCTTCGCAAATTTCATAATAACAGGATGAAATTGGAAGCCTGCAACAAATGTGATTAGAATCAGCTCAAAAATACTTGCAAAACAGTTAATTGTATGCGACATTATTGGCTCTATAGAAAATGCATAACAGGGTTCACAAAGGCCTTGTGGAAGGTGCTCCGATGCATAAATGGAAAGTTATCAGATGAAGGGAGGACAAAAGAGCGAGGCCATAGAGTCGGAAGAGAGGAAGGTGGGTGGTTTTCAGTGAAGGTGGGTCCCTGCCAAGGATATTTGTTAGTTGTTAAATTTCTGTAAGGGAATGGTGGCAAGGAAGCATTGGGCATGTACACAGCACACTGCTGTAAAAATTGCTTTAAATATATGGTGTAAATGGAAAGTTATTAAATAGTCATAAGTTTACACCAGTAAGGCCATGTGATAGAGTCAGAAGGGAGGAAGGCAAGTGGTTCTCAGTAAAGATAAGTCTGCGTCAAGAATATCTGACGTCATGGTTGTTATCAAACTTGTTCTGGATGAGGTTGTGAAAGAGGTGAAAGCAAAGATCTTAAAACAAAAGGAAAGTCTATAATGGGGTGGGGGATGCCCTAGAGGAGAATCAGTTGCAGTTTAGATATGACATGGCTCTTGTGGTAGAAACTCAAGAAGCTGGTGAAAGATTTAGGGACTGTGTGTGAAAGTACAAAATTTAGAGTTATGTGAACAGTAAGGGATATGAGAGAATGGTGTATGAGCAAGCCTAAGTAAGGAGAACGTGGAAGAGGTGGAGCGTTTTAGATACCTGGGAGTAGACACTGTAGTAGATGGAACCATTTGGAATGAAACAAGACACAGAGTGGGTGGCATGGCAAAGTTTCTAGGTGCAATGAATAGTGTGTGGACAGAGAAGTCAGTGTCTGTATCAGCAAAGATGAGTATATTAGAAGTTGTCTGAGTACCAGTGGTGCTGTATGGGTGCAAGTCTTGGGCCTTAGATGCAAAAGAACAAACATTATTAGATGCATTTTAAATGAAAAGCCTGTGGACATCATGTGATGTGAAGAGGGTTGATCAGATAAGGAATGACACAGTAAGAAAGGGGAGTGGTTTAGTTAGCCAAGTCTGACCTAGGAATCTGAAGAGGGAATACTGAAATAGTATGGACACAGAGAGGATGAAAGAAGGCAAACATACTTAGAGGATATGTCAGAAGTGAAGGGAGCAAGGGGTAGGGGGAGACAGAAAGGGAGATGGAAAGTTTGAGTAAAAGAGCTTTCAAGCAACAACTTTTGAGAGAATGAAGAGCATGTACAGGATAAACAGAATTGGAGTGACATCATAAATAGCCAGCAAAATTGTCAATGGACTTAACCAGGGAATACAAGAAGGTTGGAGAAACCACAAACATATGTGGGGCTTGGCTGTGGTTAGAGGGCTCTGGTTTTTCGGGCATTATACACAAGTTATCTTGTGGATATGAATAAATGATGCCGTTCTTCATCTGATACTGATGCTACTTTGCTAAACATTCCTCATTGCTCCCAGGACCTTCACTCCCTTACCAACACTATGACTTATCAATTACCATGGTTTCACACTCCCATGTCTACTATGAACTAAAACACTTCACTTGCTCTAAATTTTCTAACTCGCATCCAAACTAACCTGTCTCTTTACACAGTTAAACCTAATAACATTGTTTCTATTCAAATTCACTTTGAACTTTCTCCTTTCAAAGACTCTCCCAAACTCAAACACCAAGTTCTGCATTTCCATCTTCAATCTGCCACCAGTGCCGTGTCATCAGCAAATGATAGTCGACTCGCCCCCGATGCACTCCCACCCCAAACAAGAGTGCATAACTGCCCCTCTCCAATACCCTTGCATTTATCATCACAACCATCTCATCCAGAACAGAACAAACAGCCACAGACATCATACATCTCTGCCACCTAGAACCACTCGCCCATCTTTACCTTTTCACAATACACACCTTATGCTCTTGGAAAAAATGCCTCATTGCTTCCAATAACTTTCTTCCCACACCATATATTCATAACATCCACAAACCATTTCTATCAACCCTATAATACGCTTCCTCCAAGTCCATAAATGCTGCTTACAAATCCTCATTTCTCACATTTTTTTTCTCTCACATTCTATTCATACATATGTATACACATAGTCATCTATTTGTAACTCCCACACAAAGCAATTTGATTCAGAACATGGACATTTAAAGGTCATGTCCACCAACACATGTGAAACCCAGTGTAGCACAACTTTAGCAGTAAAAGTGCATACGAGGTGGGTGAATCTAGGTCAAAGGGATGTTCCCAAGTAACACATTAAAGATAAATGTTTTCTGGTAGCCTTGGAGTCAACTTGAACTTCATAGTCATGTAGTATCATGTTTATTTGGATGTATCCAATGGTAGCAGTGACAGGGTTAATTCAGGAAAATAATGAAAATATTGGAAGCCATGTAAAGGTTAGTTTTTGGAACAGATCATCATAACTCAGCAGTTTCATGGCAGGCAAAGCTGCATCTAATGAAAAATTTTTATATAGTATCATAAAGACAAAACACAAAAACCTACAAGAGCAGGCAAAACATCCTGGTGGTGGGGTTTAAACAAGGAGAAGGCATTAACAGAAAATGAAATACAGGATCAGAAGGATCAACAAGAGACAGAACACAAACTTGTTCATAAAATGCAGAATCAGATGTAAACATAAATGGGCCTTTGTTTTCAGTGCATTATACATAACAGCTCAGGAGTGAATGCAAGCATATGAGGCCATTCGTCGTCTGTTCCTGAAACTACCTCACTAAACTGGAACCAAAAAAGTATGGCAGAAAAAATGAAGTTCAAACAATATATGGGATATCATTAAAAATTCTACGAGATAGGGCAAATATCAAGACAGTGTTAGACTCGGATTCAGTACCTTCCAAAATACATTAACAGCAAGAAAGGACGGAGAAGACACAAGGGTTGGGCCCTTGTAAAGGCTAAGAGAGCTTCAGGTAGATGATGGTCTTTCGGAAAGTTACAGTACATGATGTGGAAATTACATTATACAATGCCAATTTCAGAGTTCTCACCACAAAAAAACCCTGAGAAGTACGATGAACCAAATGAATCATTCAGTAATGGCAAAATTACAATAAAGACAGTCCATGTGGCAACACAGCAAGCCCTACTCAACAGAAAATTTCTGTAACAATATTGCAATTACGGGCAAATGTATGTGTGCAATGTGTGAAACTGTATAGAGGCAGCAAAATATGAAGCATAAGCTCTTAAAAAGTGTTTAGGAAAGTCTTCTGCTCCAATGTGCTTTTGAACACACTTCAGTCAGAAAGTTCTGTACTCTACTAATACCAAATTTCAAGTCCACACACTATATATGTTGATGAAAAAAAAGAAAAAAAAAAAAAGAGTATGAAGGGAACCTGACACACGTCAAAAAAGCTAGTTACAAATGGAATAAAGAAAATATTGGTGGCATCACTAGGGCCAATACTTAGGTTGAACAGTTTCTAACATGCTCATATGGCCAGACTTGGCAAGTCTGCAGATAAAGTTATGAAAAAAAGGTACAGTATTTCAGATTACAATGAACAAAAACACAAGCTCCAGCATTAGTCAGATGCAAGATTGAATGATGTCAACCCAACAAAATGCAATCATAAAAATGAAATGTGATTTGAAGCCAGTCTGTGATTATGATCATATGAATAGGAAAATACATGAGCCTTCCTGTTAGAGGAACAAAGATTAAAACCACGGCATGTAAAGAATGTCTCCAAGTTCATGGCTACAGAAAGTGGTCAGCAGCATTCACAGGCTGGCCCACAGAAGAAATGAAAGGGATGAAACTAAAACTTTCAAGTTCCTTAACAGTTATGACAATGTCACCACAGAAAAGGTCGACATGATTGATATATTCAAAATCATCTGCCCCATCAACAGGAAAGTCTTTACTGATATTTATCAGGCTTCTAAAAACCAATATATCTAAAAAAAAAAAAAAAGACTCAAATATCAAAAATACTTATACGTACCTATTTCTTTTTAATCTAACATACTTCAAAAATCTGAAATAATGAAACATTTAAAAGTGAAATCCATTCAAAATACACTATCTCGTGTAAAATATTGGTTTTGCTCTGTAAACCAAATTACAAATGTCAGCATTATCTCTCATTACAGCTGAAGTGTTTAAAGGTATTAAAAACTTTCTTGTAGATGCTGAAAATAGCATACAAGTTTTCATTACCCGGGCCTATGTTAATGGGACATGATACTCTCCACAGAGTGAAGGTTGGTCTTTTGCCTTTAATCATCCATGAGGCAGTCTTGTGTGTCAGATCTTTACTTGATGGGAATGCTTTTATTTGCCAGCAGGAGTGAATATTTGTCACTCAGTTACAAAGGTCTAATTCTTCACCGTTTGTTGTTTAGGTCTTCATTCCTGCCACCATTTGCTGAATAGACAATCTCGCACCCGAGGCCAAGTAATGCTGTGTGGGAGAGGTAAACGAGCATCACAGCAAGCAGATGCTGCCACCTTTGTTGATCAGCCCATTCATTTCCACAAATACCAATACAAGTAGAGGGCCAACATAGAGATATTGTATCTTCTCATGTCATGATGATGCTAGCCAGTCTTGGATCCCACTCACCACTGGGTATAGCAAGTTTAAACTGTCAGCATGTAAAGCACTGGGAAAATCTGAGTATATCACCTTATTTCGACACTCTAACTCCTTGGTCATCTTTACTGCAGACAGTGAGGCATAAAGTTCAACGGCAGGAGGTAAGCTACTTCAAACAACCACCTTCCCATATATCACTGCAAAGCTCATGCCACAAATGGGTTTTGAGCTACCTGTGCATATTTCTGTTGACCCCTGGGTCATAAAGAATGTTCTAGGAATCTTGATTGCTTCTGTGGTCATTCCCTCTACTTTTACAACCAAATCCTTGCAGTGTGGCTTCATTGGACTGGTCCATGATGAGAGTCAAGGCTATCCAACTGGATTAAAACTAGAGATTCAAACATGCAGTTTAGATTACTTATTCTTCCTCCAAAAAGGAATGCCCATTTTATTAAGCATCGATCAAAGCGTGATGACAGGGAGAATCTGGATCTCTGTAAGCTACTGTAGTAGATGAAATTCATATATTCAAATTCTCCACCCTCTGAATACAAGGATTAAACTGATGATCAAAAAGCTCCAGCATAAATCCTTAAATCTATTGCTGACAGAATCCAACACCTTGAGAATTGTGTGACATCTACAAATATCCCTCCCATACTAAGGAATAGCACTTGACAAGCCACAGCAACATTGTGCAAGTTACAGGGAAAGGGTAAAGCATTAAATTTCCTTATCATGAAAGACAGTTCAGTGAAAGTGACATGATCACAACCATTAAGGTTTAAAACGAATCACTGACATAAACAGTGAACAGTTCTTTCAGAGTTACAGGTACGGAACAACCAGAGGCCATAAAATGAAATTAGGCAAAAAAAAAAAAAAAAAAAATCTAAAATATGAGGAAGTACTTTTGAAGCATGAGTGAAGGATTATTGGAATAAAATTACACAAGACTTGGTTAATGCAGACAGCATACAGAATTTTAAGAAGTTGTATGATAATATAATGTCAAGAAATGGGGCCCCATGAATGTACAACTCCCTCCCCATACTCAAGTACGTAATTACATGAATAACTCTGTAAGCAGTCACCAGATGATTGACAAAGTTACTAAAGCCTTATATACAAACGATCACACAGGTAATAAAATTCACTCCCAAACTCACATATGCTCAAACCAATGTTTAATCAAAAGTTATCTGTATAATGAAAAAAGGAGAATAAGAACAATGGAATACACTTCTTTAGACTCACCCAGTGCAGGACAAAAAACAACAAACACTAAATTAGTAGATTCCACATTTATTGAGCACATATGGAAAATGAGATGAAGGAAATCTTACCCTAGCTTAACACAATTATATATTATGCAGCCATGATCACAGCATGTAGTCAGAAACCCTGGGTCTAAATTATTACAAAACAAAAATGCAATAAATGACCAGAAACTTACAGAATTTGTTTTGCTGAAATTTTTTCTAACTGTAAATGCAAATTATAAATCAGTTCACAGTCTTTAAAAAAGTAAGTACATAAAACACTATATATAAGAGTCAAGAAATCAGAAAATACTCACTTGGTTCAAGTCCATCCACCTTGACTTTAGTGACATCAACATGGGGTTGAACGGGTACAACAATTGGCGACTGTGGAATCTCTGAACCTGCATACAGCACAGTAACTCTATGATCCCCTGGGGATGGAGTCAAGTATTCTACTGTGAATGTTCCATCACGATTGTCTTGGATATCTATGGGGATATCTTGTCCCTGTGCATTGATTAGGGCAATCTGCACTTCACCTGTTAGAAAAAAAAAATAATGGGTGTTGATTGAATTTGTTTCCAAACATTTTTTTACATTGGTGATACATGGGTTTAGAAGACCAGAACCTCCAATTAATCTACCTTTCCTACCTGCCTTTCCATAGTCATCTTTAATAGTATTACAAAAGGTTTGTCAAACACATCTGCACATCTCTTCAGTATACATGGTGAAATTCCATCAGGCCTATGAGCCTTGTATCAGTCAATATTCTTTAAATTTTTTTCTTTCCAAGTAACTCATTAGTGTTGGGACTACAGTGTTTTCCAATGTACAGACACTTTTAAACTGTGTGTGTGGGTGTATGTGGTGAAGGAAAAATGCATAAAATAAGCAAATATCAAGGTGAAAGAAAGTGTTCTTATAAATCCAAAGTGCGAAAGTCATATGTGATCCAGAAGGGCATGCCACTGACATTAAATATAGTCTCAACAAATTCACAAGGTTTTTAATTTACATCTAGTTAAATCAGAGGGAATTCTTTCTCTTTAAAGTAAGCCCAACAATGTTTATTGTCATACCTTTCGTCTGCATTAAACTTTGTAGTTCTGGAAGTTATCCTTACACTGAAAGCTAATTTAGAAAATACCATATTTTTTTTCTAATATCAATCACATCAGTCCCACGAACAATACTATAATACTGTCACAAAGAACAACAGAAATCATATACCTGGTCCAGCTTCACGACAGTCAATATTGAAATGTGTCTGGGTGTTAGATTTTACTCCTCTTTCTACACCTGGCCCAAACACTTTCACTGCCCCTGGGTCTGATGGCTCCGAGATGAACACACGATACGGGGAGTTTTCAGTGGCAACTCCACCATAATTAACCTTTGCGAAAAAAAAACCATGATAGAAATGGAAATAATATATCTATTACCACATACAAGTATCAAGAAAAGACCAAGTCTAATTTTCATTGTACCTAAGTAAACTGGTAAGTAAACTGGCATGAAAAAAGAAAGTCCTTGTGCTTGTACCTCTATGGTTTGAGAAAGATTCAGTTTAAGAATTCCTCATTTCTGTAAATTGGCATATTGTTGGTTTTTTCTTTCATTTTTGTAAAGCTAATGCAAGATCAAACTGTATTAGTACATTCACTCTATCGATACAAAATTCAAATGTGAAAGACCCTACAATATCAAGTTTCTTAGGAAGTTGAGCATAATTGTAGCAGTCCCATATCTAATCACTTCATTACAGCTAATACAAATATGAATAATCACAATCAATACATACATACATTTCATTCTATATTCATTATACGTGATCGCCATTTCCTGCGTCAGCAAGGTAGTGCCAGGAAACAGACGAAGAATGACCCATCCACTCACATAAACATTCATTTTCATATCTATTTTACTTAGACGCTGTCTCCCGCATTAGCGAGGTAGTGCAAGGAAACAGACAAAAGAATGGCTCAACACACCCACATACACATGTACATACATAAACACCCACACATGCACTTATACATACCTATACATTTCAATGTATACATACACAGACATATACATATATACACATGTACATATTCATACTTACTGCCTTCATCCATTCCCATCGCCACCCCGCCACACATGAAATGGCAACCCTCTCCCCCCACACGCATACGAGGCGGCACTAGGAAAAGACAACAAAGGCCACATTCGTTCACACTCAGTCTAGAAGTCATATGTAATGCACCAAAACCACAGCTACCTTTCCACATCCAGGCCCCACAAAACTTTCCATGGTGTACTCCAGACACTTCACATGCCCTGGTTCAATTCAATGACAGCACGTCGACCCCAGTATACCACATCATTCCAATTCACTCTATTCCTTGCACGCCTTTCACCCTCCTGTATGTTTAGGCCCCAATCACTCAAAATCTTTACCACTCCATCCTTCCACCTCTAATTTGGTCTCCCACTTCTCCTCATTCCCTCCTCCTCTGACACATATAGTATCTGTCAATCTTTCCTCACTCATTCTCTCCATGTGACCAAACCATTTCAATACACCCTCTTCTGCTCTCTCAACCACACTCTTTTTATTGCCACATATCTCTCTTACCCTTTCACTACTTACTCGATCCAACTTTACATTTTCCCCTGCAAGTCATTAATCCAATATACATTCTTCAAATATTCTCGAAAGTGATTCAAATAATCCATCATAAAATAATCATTCAAGATATTCCAAGAAATTAACAATTGTTTAGGTTTTCTAGAGCAGTAAATCTCATACCTGCACTGTATGCTTGTTTCCTCGTGTGGGTCTGTAGGAGAAATCATATATGCCATTCTTGTTATCTTTGGCTTCTAGCTTAATTGGTTGATAATTAGAGTCCATCACAGTAACATCAAGTGGAGCTTCCCCAGCTTTCCGTGTGTCTACTTGGAAATCTGTCGGTCGTCCAGACACCAATCCATTCTTTTCTAAACCAGGACCTTTACACTTGACCTGAATTTGAACATGCAAAAATTCATTATCATTTAATGTGTATATCAACCCCCTTCTAAAGGATAAGATGTTGCACATGAATGAGGTGAAAGAAATAGTGAACACAAGAGACTAAGGATAATTTTTGAGGAATAGAGCTGAGTATGTGAGGGGAATGAAGGGATATTAGTATGCACAAGTAAGAGGAGTAATAAAAAGGTAAGAAACATATGAAGGAGATTTGGCAAGTTTCACTGTCTAGGACAGTGGGAGATTGCATTAAAAAACATATAACATCTTTACCAGGTCTTAAACCGAGCTTTCTTCTCCCCCAAAACAGACCAATCATATTAATCTGGACAAGCAGCTTACAGATATAAAATATCCAGAATACATCCATATTATGGTTATCTTCTTTGGAAGTTATCAGAGTGGATTATTAGAAGGATGCCCTATCAAATGCCTTAAAGCACAGGGTTGTAAAGCACATCACAAATATACTTTTCCCTTTCTAACATAAGAACAAATTCATTATCTTTAATGCTGTTCATTTCCTTAAACATATACAACCCAGCAATTTGATGACAATGTCCTGATATAATGGGGGACAAAATCTACTACCTCAAACACTAATCAAATATCTAATAATATCCATAATTTTCATGGGTTGGCAAACTCCCTGGGGAAAATGGTTTCCTGTCTTATCAATAATATGTAACGATGGCTAATCCTATATGCAACAATATACAATGAGAGGCTTAAACTTGTGTCATGAGCTGCAAGGTAAAGGCACTAGTATTTACCCCATATAACATTAAAAACATTTTCTTTTAAATCGTATCTCATACCAGTTCAGGATAGTAGTCAGTATGGGGAAGAATTTGAGCTATATATGGAGATCCAGGGATGTCTTCATTGCTGCAGAGAATGTGTAATGCATATTCTCCAGGTGCTGTAGGATAATAACGGACATCTGCAGATCCATCGCCATTGTCATTGCAGTCTATTTTTGCCTGTGAAGGGCCTTCAATGCTGAAACCTGAGAATGCAAGATTTCATAATCATATCATATAGAGACTGGATAGTTTTATTTGTTTCATTTATATTAATGAGCATTTCTCCCAAGTGGAGCTTTACACATACAATCTTAGGAAGAGTTCAATATGCACCAAATATTTGAAGTAAACAGCTTACAATGACATTTTTTACATAATCTCAAACAAAGCTACTGCATAATGTTTGTGCTGGGCTGATGCACTATATTTCTATTTAGAAGATACATAAACAAAAAAAAAAAAAAAATGCTTATAGAAAGAAAAATCATAAAATACAGTCTTTGTCAGAAATTAGCATCCATCTATTCATATCCTTGTACCTAAGGTTGGTTTAGGCAAAATCTTCAATCACAACACTCAACTCAAAGTCTGATTACCTCTTCTTAAGAGTCTCTGAACTAGCTGCAAGCCTTTACACTTTAAAAGGCACAGACTTTTTTAACCACTTTTCCTTGTTTTTCATCTATATTTACATGAGACTTATGCATCCTAAAGGTATTTAACATTAATAGTATAAGTATCTCTTTTTTTTAAACACTCTCCATTTCACACATCAATGAGGCAGCATCAAGAGCAAATGAAAGAGCCTCAGAGGGAAAAATCATCCTCTTTAAAAAAAAAGATTATCTATATTCATTTATCTATTATCAATTTTCTTCATTCCTAAACTAATCGAGTGAATTAGGGACACACAGCCTCTACAACATCATCCGCATACATCCTTAACCCATGCCCAGTATGATGATGTCAAACACAAACTTTCACACTTAAAAACTCCTTCTTACATTCCTCTTTACAAGCTAAGTTCATTCATCTTAAGAGAAAAATAAAACAATCATATGACCTCTTGTAGAACAAGTCCTGCTGATTACAAATGATGATTTCTATCTTTTTGTCCATGTCATCCACTTTAACTGAAAGCTAATTTCATTTTGAACAAATTTACTTCCTTAAAAACTAAAATCAGCATAAACAAATTATTCACAAATTATGAACGTTTCTTCCCACTAAATTCCTCCTCCTCCTATAAGGCCTGCATCTCCCCGTAATACTATTCTTATTAAGGATTCCCTAATGTATATCACTAACTATGCAATTACCTTATTACAAATACACAACTTTATCCCCAAGCAACATTCAAAACCTTCTCACATTAGAAATCATGATGTCTCAAATTACATAAGTACCAACAAAGACCAAAGATACTGCACTGTACTCATGGAGAACCCTTATCCCTTCTCAAGGTATTATCCTTTGTCAATTCCTGCTTGCATCTTATATCATTGGTTATAAAAAATCCTCAGTTCCGGGTCTTGTCGAAAGTCACTGCTTATAGTCTACTATTAGCAAAACAAAACACAAATTTACACTCCTTACCAAGACCACCAGTTTCCCCATTTGTCTCTACAGTGAAGAGTGCTGGATAGCCTACCACTCCACCTTTCAGGCCAGGACCATATGCTCTAATACGGGTCTCTTTGTATGGTCCAATATTCACCTATCAAAAATAATACATATTAGTGCATTGTAAACATTAGCCATCAAACATGGGCAAAAACATGCACGTCCCTTGTTCAGATGCCTTAGGAATCATGTATCAATATACAACTAAAATTCAGGGATCTATTACATAAAAGCTACTCACATACATTCATCCTCACAAACACGAGTTGACGAGACACAAATATACGTCATGTACACCCTCTTTCTTCTCCTGGAGAGGGAAATGCTCAGATACAATCTTTATTGTCCTCCATAAGAAGTTCTCTAGCAGAACTATACATTTCATTATGTGAAAAAATCTAACTGGTAATGCACATTTATGGGGTCTAATTTATCCCGTGCATACTTTGCCCTTACCAACATACATATTCTACAACCCAAGGACCCTTTATGGGAATTCTGCAGCTTCAAGGCTGCACTCCAAGCAGGAGCAGGGAAATGATGGACTCCTTTGAAGCAAAAAGGTTCTATACGAGATTAGTCCTATCTGTCTATTGACAGATGATACAGCCTATACCAAAGAGACTTCTCGAGCATGGTGAAAACACTGACAAATGAAATCTTGCAACACCTATAAAAAAATCAAATGCAATGTCAATTGTCAAAATATAATTCACATCTTGACATTGCTCCTTATATGGCTGGGTACCATGTCTATCCCAAGAGTCTTTCACAAAAAGACTCTATGTCCAATGAGATCATGGTCATAATTAGGACTCCTTTCATAATGTCCCAGTTTCTCTTTGCATCTGGTTATGACGAATTTCATCAAACATGCATTTGTCCAGTATTGAAGCCTATTTAAGTCTGATGGTTATCACAACCATAATCACTCCTCGATTATTAAAGTCCTGGCAAGGCACTCATGCAGAGCAGGCATAACAGTTGCCAATTACTAAACCCTCTGGGACATCACTGGTTACTCCAGCCCAGTCTGAAAAGGATACTGTGATGTGCACTCTCTACGCACAGTTTGCATAGCTTCAAAATACCAATAAACTCCAACACATATGGAAAAAGATACATACATGACCCTGACAAGTAATATCATTGGATGGAATAAAAATAGATTCAAAAAGGAACTGAACCCACAAAGGTGAATAACTATGATCTAACAACATGTACAGGAAAGCACTGAAAAACCCAAGACAGGCCACTAAAACTTCAGCACAAAAACTCACTGTAGAGGGATCTATATTGAGGATATAAAGAAACACCTATATCAGTGTAGAGACTGAACTAAAGACTAATCTTATCTGAGTGTGTGGACGTGTCCAATACTTATAACTGCACTATCGATGAAAAAAAATTGGAAAAATGAACTAGAAACCACCTTCATAACCACACGTAGTACATGCTACTGAAAAAGACAAATCCGTAGTTGTTAGGGTAGACAAGAGAGGATAGAGTTCCAAAGCTCTGTGTTGTAGGAGAAAAATGATATCAACAACCCATTCCTTGAGTTGCCAATAGCAACATAGTATCAAACTAACACTGTGGTGTTAGGCAAGTGGGTTTAATCTTATGGTCAGACTGAGACAGTTGATAATGTGGATTGCTTTGAAATTTGTCTCTACTTAGCAAGTAAGAAGACCTAGAATCTCTCCAGATGTAATAAAAGTACTCTAAACAAGGATGGAACATTTCTTTGTATATTCAGAACTACTGTTCTCACAAGTTTATGGAATCTGAACCAGACCCATTTTCTTAGACTTTGCAATCTGTGTAACACGGTATTTCCAAGATTTGTTAGACATTACAGCATTACTAAATATGCTTACCAGAGTAGAGGAATTACAATGCCATCACATCAATGATATTTACAATTTCAGTTTTGAGTGCACTTACAGCTCAGTCAGGACTACAAACTGCATCAAATATAGTAAAAAAGTTTAGGGAGACAAAGAACCCAATAAGTTACAGTGACATTAACATATACGAGTTCTTTCAACATGTACAGGAAATATCTAACTAAAAGGCACAACAGGTATGTTAAATAAAGAATGCTGTGCACAAAACTTTTTAAATAATGTAGACATGGAGAAGAAGACTGCTGAAGGGGAAATGAATTCTACTCACTAGAAATTTGATAACTTGTCTATATGTGTTAAAAATGAGGACCCACAAGCGTAAAGCTCCTTCCCTATGTAAACACAAAAGGTGACAAAAATATTTGCAGACACTGAAGCACAAACACACAAACTAACATGATCAATGAAATATCCTAAATTTTTCCAAAGGATTAGTTCTTTTTGGAAACAAAAGGTTTATACAAGAATTCTTAACAGATAAGCTGCACTAAGATATTAGACTCCAATAGATCTCAGGCATCACTTCTCTCACCTCGAATGGACTCTTGGGAATCTCCTGACCACCGTAGGATACCATAACAATGTAGCGGCCCTCTTTCTTAGGATGGTATGTATACTCATAGGTATATGCATCTATCTGCTTCGTTTTCACCACTTCATGGGACCCACCTAAAGCAATGGTTGAGATAAAGTGAAAAACTGTATCGTTGTAAAATTAAGCAATACTGATTACACACTAACACAAAATTTCAAAATCTTTTTGTCTTTCATACACATTTGCCACTTCAAAATAACAAAAATGTTAGTGATATTGTATAATAAATGGAATAATGATAAGTTTTCAGTAAGTAGGGAATTAAAGGATCTTTAAGTTAAAATCTGGAAGGATACTATCACTGCAACTGTAACTTATAAAAGACAACAAACCTACCTGGTCCAATGACTTTGACTTCCACATTGCCTTCACCAGCTCCTTCAGTGTAAACTTTGAAGTCAGCAGAGTCTTTGACTCTCACCCCGTTAGGCTGAAGTCCTCGACCTGAAGCTCGAACCTTCCGGGCATCACACACTAATAAACGTAAATGGCAATTGTAAGGAAGAATTTTTGTCATGTATGTTCCTTAAAAAATTTAGTACGTATATAATTATTTTGAAGAAAATAATATAAGGTACAACTATTTGCTTGAAACTAATCAGATTAACATTAATTCCTCAAGAACGTTTTCAACTTATACCTAATTTCCTCACCTGGGGAAACCTTGACACCGAATGGGCTTCCTGGAATGGACTGGCCAGCGAAAAAGATGTTGATGGAATGTAGACCGATACCAGAGGCTACGTACTCACAGCGGTACACATCATCACTAATCTGACGAGTCTTAACTGGCACAGTGTTCTTGTGGCCAGAAGGATCCAATATAATAACCTCTGGAGTACCACGCCCTGCATCTAGATTGAAAGGGGAGGGAGGTATTGGTGAGGATTGGGAGAAACGGGAGCGAGGGCTTGTGAGAATGGAACTGGATCGTCGACGGCCAGTGTTAGTATGAGGGAAGGAAAAGTTGCCATATAAAGGAGTTTGTGGATCTACCGAGGGTTTCAGGGTAGATTTGGAGGAATTCAAAGGCATAATATGAGTGTATTGGGAAAACAGGATGTGTTAGAATGTCATGCAGCAAGTGAAATGACATACAGAGGATGTAAAGTCAAACATATTAGAAAAGGAATTAATTTCAAACATGAGAAAAATTTACATCCACATAGACATAACATCAGTGCCAAGAGAAAAGTGAAGTGAATTTGTCAAATGATTGTTAGAATATTATGTCATGTTCAAAAACAACAAATGATACAAAAGTTTTAAATATGAAAAAGACATACTCAGGATGTACATACACAAATGACAAGAAATAGACGAATAAGTTCAAAAAATGGACAAAATAAATGAAATACATTTGATTGCATACGCCATATTACATTTCAGTTGAAAACATACATTAGTGAAAAAAAGAAAATTCAGAAAATTAGGAAAACAGAGCATTTGATGCAAATTTATTTCAAAGAAGTTATAAAAATTTAGCATTATCAAATTCATCATAATGATGAAAATGCAATTAATGCATAAAGATTTTATGTATAAATATTAAACATCAAATCAGGCAGTTAGATACAGCATTCCCAATTTTGCATCATAAAAAATTTTGAGTATAATCAGATTTTTTTTTTTTTAATTTGTACACACATTTATTAATAATCAAATATCAGAAAAAGTTTGTGAAGGAGAATCATTGCAAGTGGTATTTCATTTACAGTGTACAACAGTGCACAAAACATGAACAAGATGATGGAAAAACCACTCACACAAAAGAGAGAAAATTTGGTTTCATTGTCCAGTTTCATTTTTTACATGTTTTTTATAAGATGGCAAGATTTTAAGAGCACGAGACAAAAAACAAGACAAAAGGAATAACCAGGGAGAACAGTAAGATAGTTATCCATGTTAGTACAAACAGGAGGTTTGAAAGAAAGACGATAAAAGATTTTTGTCAGTATATCGAGCATCACGCATCAGCGTTACCTTATCAATACATCTAGCTGATACTACTTACATTACTTGTACTTTGAGTATATGTTAAAACATCTTCTTAACCCAACATGAAGGAATTGGCAAAGTATCAGTATAATACTCATCAACATCACACTGTGACGTCACATTTTATATTGCTGAAAATATACCAGTACTAGACCATGAAGAAATAAGTTGTAAGCCAATTTTAGAAAGTAAATCAAGAAAATCATGAAATAGTCTTTTAGGAAAATTGGCAATTCACTTTTAAACAGGCAAATGCAAAAAATGCACTTCACAGCAATGCTTGATGATGAAAAGCTAAAAAATACCATTGCATTTCCATTTTCCATACAAGTATGTTTCACTAAGACTATACTATGTAACAATGAAATGCTTTGCTTATAAAAAATAATTGCTGCAAATATGGAAAATGTCTAAAGTATCTTTTCTTAATGTTGCACATCGAACATTATTAATATTTCAGATGTGGTTCTTTTTTCTGTTCATGTGATCAGCTTCTCAAAAATGTCTTGCAACAATCCAACCCAAATACTATGTTTATCCTAATTATGCAATAAATCACCAGCCCAATGCAAATTGTCACAAGATTATTGGAAAAAATAATTGAGCAACTTTTGGGAAACCCTAGAAGTAAAATCCAAACTAAACTCACTCAACTCTTCCACAAATTAATTCTATCCTGGAATATACATTACTAAATCTCAAAACTCCTATGCAAATATAACTTCACATTACAAGGATTCAAATATCTATTCATGTGGAAACCAACATGAAAAAAAAATGAAAAACAAAAGAGAGCATCAGACAGAAGTAAGATGTTTGAAAATCTGAAAAAAATTGTAGTTAAAATGCTACAAATTTTCATACTTTACGATCCAAATATAATGTCTATGAAAAATAATTCAAGGATTATGCTTCTTACACTAGCTCGATAATCCTTCCAATGATTATGTCATTATCGATGATAAGACTATCTACAGCAATTCTCCAAAATTTGCCTATCACTTACATGCAAATGGTCAGTCATCTACCTACTCATTAGGTTCAGTGCCAAACTTAATAAAAATATCACACAAGTTTGTTTAACAGAGTAGCAAATATGGTAAGACCAATTTTAAATCTTTCATTGCTGTGAAAATGAACTTACTATGACACAGTAGGGATCTATGAACATAAATATGCACATGTAGGGATTTACAAACATCAATCTGCATGTTTTTTGCTCATTTGACTCGCCATAAACAGCAACTCAAACGAAAGAATGAATCTTTGGAGCTGCCTAGAGACAAAGCAGCTCATGACCATGCTATGTGTTTGTGCTCCTTTTCTGTGTCTGTGGCACACATTCATCTGTCCTCAAGAGTGGATAGTCTGACAAATATTTTTTTGAATTATGAATGGTAAACTCATAAATTATAAAACAATGGAATTGATAGATTTTTGTGCAAATTTTTTTTTCATTTTTATGATAGTCGATCAGAATTCCTTTATCTTTTTTTCTGAACTAGGAACATTCAGTTATTTCAAACAAAACAAAAAAAATCTGGTGCACCTTTTCATAGATCGAATAAAAAAGATGGTTTTGCCATTTTTGTGTGCACTGGGAAGGAGGCCAAAAAAAAACTGAACACCAATAAGGCTAAAAAGATACAATACACAAACATAATGAAAAGACAAAATCTTTGAAACAGCTGGTATCAACTAACTCACCCTTAGTGAATATATCAAAATATGTTGGTCGATTAATAGTGACTCCTTCAGGTTCCAGACCAGGGCCTGAAGCTGTGACTTTGGAAGGATCACCAGCAAACCCAGAAACATTGACGCGAAATGGTGACTTAGGAATCTCTCGTCCACTAAACCTGTGAGTGAAAGGGGCTTTAATTAGATGATGCAACAGGCTGACCTAAAATGTAATATTACAGGACCTACTTTGAAGACTCAACTCAGCGTCAACTTCTCAACTATCTGTCTATCTACACATATCTTTGACACCCATTCTTTCTGCCCTTACATGCCTCTCTCACACACATATCCACACATTCTTCCCCCATTTTTCTCATACTACTCTTCCACTATTTCTTCATGTCACAGGAGGTCTTCCTCTCACACCAACCCCTTTTAATCATACTCCCATAAATTCTCCTTGTAAATTCCTTGTATTGCATTCTTTCCACACACCCAAATCACCTCAAAGTATTACGTTTTACCCACTATCACTCCACAACCATTTCTGTGTATTCCCTGACATGCCAAATCTTTCATCTCGAGCAATCCTATTCTTATCCCATGACATGTGCAATATCTTCCTCTCCCTAAGTACAGTCTATTCTCTCTACACTTCTAATCCTGTTGCATCAATAGCCAGGTCTCCTATACCATCAGTATCAGCTGTTTCTTATGGTATTCTTCAAAGCTTCAAACTTCATCAAAAGCAGTCTTCCAGGTTTTGCTGTACACTTTCGCTCAGTATCAAACTTTACACATACTGAATTTGGAAAAGTACTTACTTGACCATAACAACAAAGTCTCCTTCACACTGTGGCGTATACTTGCATGTGTAGGTCAGGTTTCTATCACTGTTGAATTTGCATTCCAGCTGTCAGCATCAACAAAAAGAGTCAGTGCAATAATGAGAAAGTATGTATATCCGAAATTTTCAAGTTCTATGTCTGTGGAATTACTATTTCTGAGAACAAAAGGTTTATCCATAAAGCAGTGACGACTACACATGAAAATAAAATCAGGACATTTCTATCAAAAGTCATCCAATGAAGTGGATGAAAGTTATTGGAAACTAATATTCTCCAAGCAAAACAATACTCACATTTTCCACATGACCATCAGGTGTTTGCAAGAAGGCTTCCACTTTTCCTTTGCCAGCACTGAAAGTCTCAATTGTAAAATGTGTGGGTGCCCCCACTACCGGTCCTGAGGGTTCAATACCTGGACCATAGCATCGCACCCTGCCACATGTACCAGATTACAATCCATGTTAACATCCGAGACTTTAAATCTAAATTCATTATTTCACAATCAATCTTACATGAAAAATTCCAGACAAAAGTTTGTAAGAAAACAGTGTATACAACTGATCATATCAAATATCACCAAATATGAACAAAATGGCCTCAGCTTCAGGTAGCAAAAGCATGAGTTTAAACCAAAGGCTGGGAAACTATGTTAATGTAACCTGTTTACCGCTAGTAGGATAGCTAATGCTTTGGAAAAACACTCCATTTAAACTATCAAATTTAGGAAGTCTCCTAACTATGTCCTTTTGTCAGCAAGGTATAACCCATTTGTTGATCTATAACCAATAAGCAATTGTTTATATCAATGCAGCACCTCTTTGAACTTCTGCAGTCACTCTTGTTAACCAATTCTATTGTTCACTTAATGTAAATAATGTTTTTCTTTATGGCAACTACCCCAATAACTAAGCAGTACCTTCCTCACATAAGAAAGGTTAGCCTGAGGAACTTCATTGGTAGCAACTGCAAACAAAAAATTACTTTACGAAACATAAAACTACGAAATACAAAAAATTGTAATCGCATTACAAATTCGTATGATATGAATTTGATGCAAGACCTATATTTACATTCTTTATTTCGTTTTCCACAGTTATAATGTCTCTCAAACACAACCTAAATATTTTACAGAATACCATCTAATGACTCTACCGTCTTAAATTCTCTATTCAAGGTCTATCTTATGAATTTGGAAACTGAAACATTTCTCTTCATTAATAGCATTTGATAAATTTCCTTACATTCTCTAGCTATGTGCATATTAATGTCACTGTTATGACCACTCATTACTCATGTGATATGCAAGGGGGATTATCAAATCAATTAGATTCATTACCATTTACAGCTAAATGCTACACAGATTAAACCAAATAATGAGGTCCCTATAATTTGAAAATATTTATGCTAAAATCAACCTCTTCAAGGATATGTGACCTGTATGTATTCTCAATTTCTTACATTTTCAGTCAAATATTCTACCATGCTCTTAATATACAGGCATTCTTGTTTAAAGCAGTACTTACAATCAATGCAAATACTCTGCCAAACCTTCAACACCATAATATTAACATATAAAGGTTATACTGTTTAGATCTGCACAAAGCCTGTACATGAGCGAGTGAATTTACATTTCTTAAAGTGATCAATACGGTCTTTTGTTTATCTCTTCTTCTGTGTCATATACATGTGCAAGTCATTACTTGATGCATCTAAAATCTATTCAATTATTATGAATTAACAAGAATTTAGAAATTCTTCTAACAAAATGACAAAGGAAGGCTCTTCTAGATGTTTTCCTTTACACTCTCTAGTTTTTTCAAATGACATTTTCATAAAGTCAAAGAGTGAAATTCACACAAAATTGTCTAAAAATTAGATTGTGAAGTACGAAAAACTTCTTCTCCTGGCAGGGTAATCTTGTGAACAAGTGTAAGAGACTGTATAACCTAACAGGGTTTAATTACAACCAAATGCCCCACTGGAGGATAATAAACCTCAACTGTAAGAAAAGTACTTGCCAAGATATCTCGCTATGTTCTCGCATACAAGATCCCTACTCCACTCACATCCCTTTCCCCGGCACTGCTATACTCAGTTACTCAGTTTTTTACTAAGGAGGAAGAAAGGCATCATGAAAGAAAAAAAAAAAAAAAGAGGTAAAAAGTGGAGGGGAAGGCGGGAGATTTGGGTAGGGATGTTGCAAACACAGACGAGAGCTATGTGCTCATAATGTGACATTTCTAAGCAAGCACGTCTTACTGAGGGAAATATCATACCCAAGGAAAGTCATCTGGGCATAACTGAACCCATTTGGGTATGTAGGCTCTGATTCTTGCTTTCAAGACCAACTCTGCTGACAGAAGAATAAAATCAATTTTGCAAATCATGTTAAAAACACACCCCCTCACTGTCGAACTCTGAGGGTTTTTCTAGATCTATTAATCCAGTTCCCCTTAATGCAACTCAATTACCACTAAGAATTTTGTTGACTACCAATATGAATCCCCTAGCTTAACCACTGCTGTGAGTCTCGAGGCTAAGCTACAGCTACTGACCCAAATTCATATGCTCTAATATAACTGAATCTGGGATTTGGGTGATTTAATTATGATTATCCATCCAAAACCGTTCACCACAGCCGTACAACTGAGGACTATGCTACAGCTACTGACCCAATTGCCTTTGCTCTAATACAGCCGAGTCTGAGAGTTTGGCTGATGCTATTCCCCTGGGAAAGTAAGGAGAATTTTTAATTGACTATACTATGCCCAAGGTTTATCTGTATCACATATAAATCACACTGCTTAATGAAATACATATGAATATGAGGCAAACATAAACAGGATACATCTAGAGTTAAGTTTAGAGGACTGTGATCAACGATGGGTTAAAATTAGTCTTCAGTTACTTGTACATCAGGTGTTGACAAACACCACCAGTGGCTGGGTTTATGAGAGTTCATTCATGCTTGTCCGAAGTAAATGAGTTTTATGTAAAAATCTAAACTAATAATGTATATATATATATTCTTTTTCTTTCTTTCATACTATTCGCCATCTCCCGCATTAGCGAGGTTGCGTTAAGAACAGAGGACTGGACCTTTGAGGGAATATCCTCACCTGGCCCCCTTCTCTGTCCCTTCTTTTGAAAAATTAAAAAAAGGGATATATATATATATATATATATATATATATATATATATATATATATATATATATATATATAGAGCACCAATTATGTACAAAACTATAAAGCTATACAATATGAACAATATGAAATTATAAATGTTTCTCAGGAATTCCACAGTTTCTATACTGCTAACAAAACTCGCATACTTCATGCAACTGCGAGCCATAAAACGAAAAGTGACCACAGATTTCGTAAAAGGATGGGGCCATGTTCATATACAAAAATGGTGGTAAAGGGGACTACAGTGGGCCAGTTTCGTAGGTGATGAAGTGATACTCATAAATTAAGGCATTCACCAATCTGCAAGCATGAATTTTATGATGACAACTTCTACCAAGTAGCTTTACAGCACTAAGTCTGATTACTGCTACAGTAGACCTGGATAGTACTGAACCCTGGTTTCCTTGATGAATGTTCAATGCCGTTCATACAGTCATCTATGGATTTGGTCAACCATCCCTCTAATCTGGTAGTAATCAATCTTACATGATTACCAAACGATTCTACATGTATCATCTTCGACTTGTGATATGGACATACGCAAATGTCATGAGGAATAATCGCAATCTGTCACTAGCAGCTTGTTTCCTCAGATCTATCTGTAGCTATTCGCATAATCTCGGAAAAGGTAGAAATGCTTTCCTCCAAAACCAAAGGGTCTTAAATCTTAAGAATTAAGGTTAATAAATAAAAATTTTTTTAAAATGTACAAAGGCTAAATTAAAATATCTGCTTGAAGTATCAAGTAGCAGTGCCAGTAATGAATGTTATCTGTGGAATCAAGAGCATCACAACCAAAAGGCTTTGACTATATGTTATGGGACTATCATCATCTCCAAGCTAGGAATACGTGCGACAACTACCAGCTATTATGATCCCTAATAGGCTCATCCTGCCAATTTGCTATATTAAAATCATTAATTCACTATGCAACATATCAAAAATCACTGGCACTGTGACATTTACTTACATTCGGTTCCCTGACGTACTGCAAACCATAAGAATACAAAGATAATTCATTTAAAGTCACCTGTATGGCAAAAGAAAATTCTAAAATAATGCTTGTTATAGCAGGGTACAGGTTTCTGTCAAAATAATGTTCACAAAACATTCATTTCCTTCCTTACATTTTTCACCTGAAAGACTAATCTTAACCTGCAAATGTAATCATGACCTTTTCCCATCCTTTCTCTCTCTTTATACTCTCTTGCAATCAGGAACTTACTTCATCCTCTCTCTCTCTCTGTTCCCATTTTTTATTCACTCTCTTCAATCTTATTTTCATATATACCTAATCTTCACCCTCATCACTCTTAGGGAAACAAATATTTGCCTTTTCCACACTAGTGGGTTACTATCAGAAACAGGTTAAGTATTCTCTTTTTTTGTTGAGGATAAATCTTAGTTCTTCTGTTGTTACTCCTGCCCCTTAGTCACCCTCTGTTATACATAGGATATACGAGGGTACTTATCTTTCACCTCTATCCCAGGCATATAATAATAATAATAAAAATAATCATAATTCCCTTTCATATCCATTTCATGGATCAGCCCCTATGGGAAGGTGAACAGGTTTTTCTTTCAGTAAGCAAGGTACTATCAGGAACAGACAACAGCCTTAATAAAATAATCCTAACTTGGGTCCTTCCTATGTTCCTACTTTTGGAAAACTATCACAGGAGGGGGGATTTCCAGCCTCAACTCCTCCAGCCCCTTTCAGTTACTGTCTACAACATGCAGATATGTAGTCTTTGGGGTCTGGCTGTGGATAGAGGGCCTTGGGTTTACTTCATTATGCATAGCAACCAGAAAATGAATTGAGAGCAAATAAGGCAATTTCTTCATCTGTTCCTGGTGCTGCCATACTATGGGAAATGGCTAACATTAAAAAAAAAGGTCCCTAGGGATAGGATTGAAAAAATACAACACACATGTATACTACCTATCATAGAGGATGACTAAGAGGGTTGGGAGCCGGGAGCTGAAAATCATTTCCTCTTGTACTACATAACAGAAGTAGTACCTTAACCCTTAAAGGGAATTCCAAAAGGGAACGGGCATCAGATACACAGATAGAAACAAAAGACGGAGCCAAGTGACGGTCATCTGCTCTTGACACTTCATTGCTCATGCAGGAAATTACAAATGAAAAACAACAATCCCCTTTCAAACCAAAACACAGTTTCCTAACTGAGCAAGGTAGCACAAGTAACACGAAGACAGCCTCAAAACAAATCCTCACTTGGTTCCTTCCTCTGTTTCTCCTTTTGGAAAGGAATAATACATGAGGGTAAGATTTCCATCCCACAGACACTGGTCATCTTACCTGCCTTCTACAAAATGAATAAGATGTAGGAATTTCATTTTCTCCACTATCCCTTCCTTTTGATGAATAACAAAATATCTTTTCATGGCCTATTGCTTCTCCCACCTTGACAATTCAGCATCTGGGACAAACACTAGTTGTACTTGCATACATTAATTCTCAAGCTGTCATGCGTTACGTACCAAAACCAAAACCTAAGATCCCCAGCCAACCTTACACACTATTCCAAGGTTTATCTTGACTTCATATGCTCTGGTTCAGCCTGATGAAAAATTTTTTTTTTCATTTTAGCCATGAAGGTACAGGCAACTGAACACCCTTATCAAGGCCATCTCATTAAACCTAATGTATAAATAACTCAGGTACCCATTTTATCAACCAGCCCTCAGGGGATAATGAACAGCTGGTATGAGTGTGGACAGGCTGCCAACGACCTGGATTTGACCCTGAGCCCTTGCATTCCACATCACTCCAGTTCATTCTGTCATGTGATGGTATATTGCCCTCCTAAATGTCAAAATCAAATACCCCAAAGCCTGCTACACTCCATCATTCCATCTCCTCCCCCTTGTTCCCTCCACTTTCAACACAGATCTGCTTAGTCTTTCTACACTTCCCTTCACATCTATGAACCACTTCAGTTGACCTTGGTCAGATTTTCAGTCATTCTATATGTACTAAACCTTATCATCAAATACACAAAACGCTTAATGTACTAGGTATGGCAGCTGTGAAGGATGTAATGCAAAATTTCCAGGTTCATATCATATTCGTACCCTTGATAAAGGCAGGCAAATTCTACGCTGAATTCTCAGTGTAACCAAGCTGTAATCATCCTTCAATCTGTGCAGTATGAATGAGATCTAATGTACATTAATACATCAACAAGCTCAGATAGCCTACAAAACACAGAGCCTACATAGTCTACTTGGCTATTCATTCTCTAGAACATAAAGAAAATATCAATACATCCAACATAAAGAATTTCTACTGTCAAAATTAAAACTAAATCTAATTTCTCATTTGTAAGCAAAAATGACAACAATGGTAATGCTATAAAGTAGGTGTGGGTCAACCAGTAATATATATTGTGATTCAACTATGTAAAAAGTTATGAATACCAAACAGTGTCTAAGATGCTTTTGCTGTATTCTTAGCTGGACATTCAAGGAAGTGCTATCTCTATTTTTGACTCGTCAAAGCATGAGCATAATAATAAGGTGCAACTCGAGTCACGAGTCCAGCAATGCTTCAGAAATATCGAGCAGAATGTTTGTGTAAAATCTGAAGATAGCCTCTATGTGACAAACCAAAATAAGGAGTGTACCAGTTCTCATCTGTGCACTGAAATAAGGTTCTAACGAGTTGAGGCAGAGTCATGATTTCATCACAGGCTAAGCTTAACTGGTTGACAGCAAATAGCAAAAAGTCATCAACATACACCAGCAAGAGTAGGGGGGGCCTAGGATATATCCCCAAAGTACTCCAAAAACAGTCTGTTATCTGAAGGAGAATTTCCAGGAGATAAATTTTTACCAGTTTGTATACTTATCAAAATCCTTCAATT
This sequence comes from Panulirus ornatus, assembly GCF_036320965.1. Taxonomy (NCBI): domain Eukaryota; kingdom Metazoa; phylum Arthropoda; class Malacostraca; order Decapoda; family Palinuridae; genus Panulirus; species Panulirus ornatus. Next base: position 4,882,165 of record NC_092268.1, on the reverse strand, counting down.
ACATACCATGAATGTCATTCTAACTCTTCACTTATACTTATTCTGTAAACACTCCCATCATCTTTACCTGTATTTTATATCTTCCATCATGTTTCATTCCTAATACATCCTTGTTTTTTGTTTCAACCTAATGTTTTCCCCATTTTCATTGCCACCATACTTATGTTTGATATGCTTTATTTCTTACACATTGCAATAACTCATTTATTTTCCACATATTCCAATTAGTCACTTATTTCATTTTGAAAACATCTTTGTGCTTTACTTACCCACATTTCATTCTGAATGCCTTCTAATTCACTTCTTTTCATCCCTCTCAATTTTTCACTCATATCAACTTCAAACGCATTCTCAATTATTAAATACCCCATAAATGAGACATCAAATAACTGGCACCCATACATTCTTTAAGCCTAAAATTCCTGCCACCAATTCCATCACCATCATTCATTAATCCGACTACTCAATCATCCCCCTTTTCTCCTTTACTCACTTGCCAGCATTGGTGCGAGGCCGGAGAGGTGCTCCGCTCTTGAGCTTGCAATTTGGGTACTGGGACAGATAAGTCATCATGGACTGCTCATCAACATTAGGGTTCACGATTTCTTCAGGTGTGACCAACTGGTGGAAGAAAATTATTTTGGTGCTAACAGTTACAGAAGACAATAAGCACAAAACAATCCAAAAAAGACAGTAATTTAAGTTTTCTCATATGACCAAAATTACTTTGGTAAATATATAAAAGCTATCTTCAAGCAATGTGATATACATCACCCCTTCTCTTAGTTTTTACAATGAAATTCAAAATACTTTAATCGATATTCATAAGTAAATCTACTGATGTAATCATATATATATATATATATATATATAAACATCTAAAAATTTTATAATGTACAGGAAAATCTCTATAACTTATACAAGAAATATACAAAAAAAAAAGCTCTATGATGCATCACAATCTTCTGATAATTTTTCTTCAACCTGACAGGTTTAGTCATGGTCTTCACTGTTAAATGGGAAAGGATTGTCTCTTTTCGATTGACTGACATGTCGCAGGTAAAACACTCCTCAGCATTGGATGAAAGGAAAACTGGGTAAGAAAAGGAATGAATAAAATGAGTCAAGAGCTCCTCACTTGTTTGAAGACCTGATCCTGAAAGACTGATATACACCTTAGTTTATCTTTATTTTTTTCAAACATCATTTTCTGTCCACTCTTCCCTTCAACCCACCAATCTATGCCTCCAAATCGATGCCTCTGACACAGGAATATACTAAATCCCCCCGTTACTACAGATTAAAATACAAGTAATGCTCACTACAGAGACAAAGACGGCACTCCGTCCTAACTGTGGCACTCCTCCTCCTGCCTTTGTCCTACCTGTGACACCCTTCTCCCATGCCCTGCTAGTGGCACCTCCTCCCCCTACCTGTGTCAACCCTCCCCATGCTCCACCTGTGTCAACCCCCTCCCCCTGCTCCATCTGTGTCACCCCTTCCCCTGCTCCACCTGTGTCAACCCTCCCCGTGCTCCACCTGTGTCAACCCTCCCCGTGCTCCACCTGTGTCAACCCCCTCCCCCACCTGTGTCAACCCACCCCGTGCTCCACCTGTGTCACCCCTTCCCCTGCTCCACCTGTCACCCTCCCCCTGCTCCACCTGTGTCAACCCCCTCCCCCTGCTCCATCTGTGTCACCCCTTCCCCTGCTCCACCTGTGTCAACCCTCCCCGTGCTCCACCTGTGTCAACCCTCCCCGTGCTCCACCTGTGTCAACCCCCTCCCCCTGCTCCACCTGTGTCAACCCTCCCCGTGCTCCACCTGTGTCACCCCTTCCCCTGCTCCACCTGTCACCCTCCCCCTGCTCCACCTGTGTCAACCCCCTCCGCCTGCTCCACATGCGTCACCCCTTCCCCCTGCTCTACCTGTGGCACCCCTAGCCAGTTGTCGGCGAGGGTCATGGCCTCTGTGGCGTTGGCGAGGGAGTCGTCTGGTACCCAGTCCGGCCAGTCCGGGCAGAGTCCAGCAGCGACGGCGTCCACCAGGGCTCCGACGGCACGGCCATCGTTCCAGTCGCTGGTGAAGTTGGTGATGGGGAGGTCTGGAAGCTTGCTCTGGATCCAGTGCAGCAGTCTGGAACGAAGGGGTGAGAAGCAATGTTACCAGGGGCTGGCTGGCTGGCTCTCTCTCTCTCTCTCTCTCTCTCTCTCTCTCTCTCTCTCTCTCTCTCTCTCTCTCTCTCTCTCTCTCTCTCTCTCTTTTCTCTCTCTTCTCTTTCTTTCTTTTCTCTCTCTTCTCTCTTTCTTTCTTTTCTCTCTCTTCTCTTTCTTTTCTCTTTCTTTCTTCTCTCTCTCTCTCTCTCTCTCTCTCTCTCTCTCTCTCTCTCTCTCTCTCTCTCTCTCTCTTTCTTCTCTCTCTTTCTCTCCCCCCTCTCTCTCTCTGACTCAATTGGGTGTTTGACAACCTTGCTGCTGATGGAAACATGCCTTCCCCTCCCCCCACTGCCTTGGAGAGCTAGACTTAGGGAACAGAAAACGACCCAACCTTCACACACAAGATGCTATTTCCTCCCCCCTCCCTCCTCTCTTCCTCTTCTCGTTCGTGCACTTAAGAAGTGATAATACAGGAGGGTAGGATTACCATCCCCACGATCCCCGCGTGGATAGACATCTCTCCTGTGTGTGTATCTAGAAATTCATGATCGTAGGATGAAATAGAAATAAATGTCATATCTTAAATGTAAATACAGTTAACTGGAAATTCCAGTAACATGAAAATCTCTTTGTTGTTTATCAGCCGACTTTTAATTCCTTCTTGTATCTCCCCTGATGATGTGATTATCACACGAAAGTGCACTTGTCAACTCGTGTTTCAATTTCCCCGTGGACTCAGGAATATATATATATATATATATATATATATATATATATATATATATATATATATATATATATATATATATTCCTTCCATATATATCAACTGACTGTTATAATTCTCTCTTGTGTCTCCCCTGATGATGTGATTATTACACGAAAGTGCACTTGTGAACTTGTGTTTCATTTTCCCCCGTGGACTCATAGGAATATCTTGATCACGCGCAAAATTGGCACCTCCAGGCAAAAGTTACAGTGTTGTAACAAGACAAGAGCCAGTACAGCAAGAGCCAGCCCGTGTGTCTGTTCGCATGGTACACATCGCAGGCCTTCGTAAACCATGAACAACGCCCTCTGTCAATGGTGTCCCTTGACCTTTGCTACACACCATTTAAAAAGGCTCCAACCATCACTTCCGCTCATCTTCAGTAAATTGCCCAAACGACCGCTCGTCTTATCACCCCCCCCTCCCTCCCCCCCCCCCCCAACCACAAGCCTAACATAGCTACCTGGCCAACATAGAAAGGTCTCGACTTCACATATAAACTACTGTGACAATAGTGTAAATACCTTATCTGCGTTCTTCTTATCGATAGAAGGTAATTATAAATTCCTGTCTCATCTGAATAGCCTACCTAAGTTCTACTTAAAGCTTAGGAGATAATTCATTTAATCAATTATATATATATATATATATATATATATATATATATATATATATATATATATATATATATATATATATATATATACTTGTGTATGTATATGTGGGTGGTTTGGGTCATTCCTTATGTGACATGTGACTCATTGTATAACAAAATGAAAATAATGATATATATAGGTACCGAAATGGGGCGTAAAGCTAACGAGAGAGAGAGAGAGAGAGAGAGAGAGAGAGAGAGAGAGAGAGAGAGAGAGAGAGAGAGCCAGACGGCGCGTTCTGTGACTCACTGGGTCGACGGGGCGGAGAAACGGGGCGGGGCAAGGTGTGACGTGACGGGGCGGGGCGACGTGTGACGTGACGGGACGGGGCGGAGTCACGGGGCGGGGCGACGTGTGACGTAACGGGACGGGGCGGAGTCACGGGGCGGGGCGTGACGTAACGGGACGGGGCGGAGTCACGGGGCGGGGCGTGACGTAACGGGACGGGGCGGAGTCACGGGGAGGGGGAGGTGTGACGGGACGGGGCGGAGTCACGGGGCGGGGTGAGGTGTGACGGGACGGGGCGGAGTCACGGGGCGGGGCGAGGTGTGACGTGACGGGACGGGGCGGAGTCACGGGGCGGGGCGAGGTGTGACGTAACGGGACGGGGCGGAGAAACGGGGCGGGGCGTGGAGTAAATGGAACGGGGCGGAGCAACGGTGAGACGAGGTGGGATGGGACGGGGCGATGAATGATGGGAAGGGGGAGATAACGGGGAGTAACAGGAGTGGACGGGGAGGGGAGAAGCGTAACAGGAGGGAGGGGAGGAGGAGAGAGGGGAGAGGGGAGGGGAGAGAAAAGTGGGGTGGGGCGGGGGAGACACCCCCCCCAGGGTGGGTGGCACGGCTGGTATACTCCCTCATACCACACCAGGTATACTCCCTCATACTACCAGGTATACTCCCTCATACCACACCAGATATACTCCCTCATACCACACCAGGTATACTCCCTCATACCCTACCAGGTATACTCCCTCATACCACACCAGGTATACTCCCTCATACCACACCAGGTATACTCCCTCATACTACCAGGTATACTCCCTCATACCACACCAGGTATACTCCCTCATACCACACCAGGTATACTCCCTCATACCACACCAGATATACTCCCTCATACCACACCAGGTATACTCCCTCATACCACACCAGGTATACTCCCTCATACCACACCAGATATACTCCCTCATACCACACCAGGTATACTCCCTCATACCACACCAGGTATACTCCCTCATACTACCAGGTATACTCCCTCATACCACACCAGGTATACTCCCTCATACCACACCAGATATACTCCCTCATACCACACCAGGTATACTCCCTCATACTACCAGGTATACTCCCTCATACCACACCAGGTATACTTCCTCATACCACACCAGGTATACTCCCTCATACCACACCAGGTATACTCCCTCATACCACACCAGGTATACTCCCTCATACCACACCAGGTATACTCCCTCATACCACACCAGGTATACTCCCTCATACTACCAGGTATACTCCCTCATACCACACCAGGTATACTCCCTCATACCACACCAGGTATACTCCCTCATACCACACCAGGTATACCCCCTCATACCACACCAGGTATACTCCCTCATACTACCAGGTATACTCCCTCATACCACACCAGATATACTCCCTCATACCACACCAGGTATACTTCCTCATACTACCAGGTATACTCCCTCATACCACACCAGGTATACTCCCTCATACCACACCAGGTATACTCCCTCATACCACACCAGGTATACTCCCTCATACCACACCAGGTATACTCCCTCATACCACACCAGGTATACTCCCTCATACCACACCAGGTATACCCCCTCATACCACACCAGGTATACTCCCTCGTACTACCAGGTATAACCCCTCATACTACCAGGTATAACCCCTCATACTACCAGGTATAACCCCTCATACTACCAGGTATAACCCCTCATACCACACCAGGTATACTCCCTCATACCACACCAGGTATACTCCCTCATACCACACCAGGTATACTCCCTCATACCACACCAGGTATACTCCCTCATACCACACCAGGTATACTCCCTCATACTACACCAGGTATACTCCCTCATACCACACCAGGTATACTCCCTCATACCACACCAGGTATACTCCCTCATACCACACCAGATATACTCCCTCATACCACACCAGGTATACTTCCTCATACCACACCAGGTATACTCCCTCATACCACACCAGGTATACTCCCTCATACCACACCAGGTATACTCCCTCATACCACACCAGGTATACTTCCTCATACTACCAGGTATACCCCCTCATACCACACCAGGTATACTTCCTCATACCACACCAGGTATACTCCCTCATACCACACCAGGTATACTCCCTCATACCACACCAGGTATACTCCCTCATACCACACCAGGTATACTCCCTCATACCATCAGGTATACTCTACCACACAGTATACTCCCTCATACTACCAGATATACTCCCCCTTATAACCTCCCCCTCCCCCCGGACTATGGGCTATATCATATAAAACCGACGAATATAACCCAATCATCGCTGTTAATTAACTATACACACACACACACACAGACACACACACACACAAACACACACACACACACACACACACACACACATACACACACACACACACACACACACACACACACACACACACACATACACACACACATACACACACACACACACACACACACACACACACACATACACACACACACACACACACACACATACACAGACACATACACATACACACAGGGTCAGCCAGCCACACGTCAGGTTATAAACCAAGTCAAATATCATTATTAACGTAACATCATTATCACAATACCATTAAAAAATGCCAACACGGCGACGTTTTAATTGTAAGTAAAAAAAAAAGGTAGAAATAATTATACTGGCTACTGTGTAGTAGTTTCATAATTAATTTATATACGTGAGTGGCAATGTTACGTTACTTCAATGCTGTTCAAATACATGTGTTACGTTAATTGCGACATTACGATACAATTAATTCCACATTACATAAACAAGTCTTACTGTAAATATATCTATATTTACCTAATCTATTAAGGGAGGGAATGTTACATTAACAGGCCTCCCCCCATCTCTTGTATTTACTTATACATATTATACCCCTACATGGCGTCTACATATATATTTATGTAGGGCTGGCATGTTTAATGCAAGCCCTTTATATGTGTTTCAACTACATAGGAATATGTGTCAGCTGGGCACTGTAAACCATAGTGTAAATCACATGATGACGTAGAACGAGGTGGTAAGGGTATGGGGGGGTAAGGGGGGGGTGAAGCAAGCTGGCTACCCTCACCCACTATTCTTTATTTACCCACCGTGAATCACCCCCCCCCCCCCCCCACCCCAGACGCACCTCATACAGCATCTATCACCGGCCTTAACCACCGCCTGCTGATAGTTTAATTGCACTACGTCATTAAGTTCCTTAGGGGCAAAACCTAACTACAAGCTATGATCGAACAGAAAATGTAACGAGACCAAAGTATTCAATGCACATAATCACATACACTACCATCTTACCACACACACACGGACACACATGCGCCCATCAGCCAATCAGAACCCAGATAGCCATCAAGCTGCATTTACGATTGGACGTCCAGGTGGCTCCTCTGCCACCGGCCGCGCGATGCGAAACCTCACCCGTCGATCGGCAGAAGCCACCCGTCGACCAATGAGAACACAGCGCGAGCGCAATCCCGGCTTGCCATTGGCTGGGACGTCCTGCGTGGCGCGCTCAACCTCTGGTGGGCCGGGGCGTTCACACGATGCGCCACATCAGTGTAGTTTCCAAAGGTCGCTAACGGAAGGAGGATAAATGCCTTGTGTGTGTGTGTGTGTGTGTGTGTGTATATACATGATGGTGACGGCGTCACACCTAACCTTGGCCCACTCCCACATACCAGTGCAATGTCACCCACGGGGGAAAGCCACGGAGGGAAGGACGACACATGAAAAATAATAATAAAATTTCCATTTTGATATCTGTCACTCAGTCTTGTGTGTGTGTGTGTGTGTGTGTGTGTGTGTGTGTGTGTGTGTGTGTGTGTACGACGGGCATGAGGGGGGGGGTGTGAGGAAAAGTGGGTCTTAATGGGTCACACACGTCAGGGAACCCGTTAAGTATTTGACCTTCTAACGAGAGAGAGAGAGAGAGAGAGAGAGAGAGAGAGAGAGAGAGAGAGAGAGAGAATCTGAGACATGGCGAAGTAGGAGTTTGTATATATATATATATATATATATATATATATATATATATATATATATATATATACATATCTATATATATATATATACATTATATATATATATATATATATATATATATATATATATATATATATATATACATATATATATATATATATATATATATATATATATATATATATATTGGTATTGCAGTGGAATTTATTAAAAAAGGGGGTGACTGTATTGTTGACTGGTTGGTAAGGTTATTTAATGTATGTATGACTCATGGTGAGGTGCCTGAGGATTGGCGGAATGCGTGCATAGTGCCATTGTACAAAGGCAAAGGGGATAAGAGTGAGTGCTCAAATTACAGAGGTATAAGTTTGTTGAGTATTCCTGGTAAATTATATGGGAGGGTATTGATTGAGAGAGTGAAGGCATGTACAGAGCATCAGATTGGGGAAGAGCAGTGTGGTTTCAGAAGTGGTAGAGGATGTGTGGATCAGGTGTTTGCTTTGAAGAATGTATGTGAGAAATACTTAGAAAAGCAAATGGATTTGTATGTAGCATTTATGGATCTGGAGAAGGCATATGATAGAGTTGATAGAGATGCTCTGTGGAAGGTATTAAGAATATATGGTGTGGGAGGCAAGTTGTTAGAAGCAGTGAAAAGTTTTTATCGAGGATGTTAGGCATGTGTACGTGTAGGAAGAGAGGAAAGTGATTGGTTCTCAGTGAATCTAGGTTTGCGGCAGGGGTGTGTGATGTCTCCATGGTTGTTTAATTTGTTTATGGATGGGGTTGTTAGGGAGGTGAATGCAAGAGTTTTGGAAAGAGGGGCAAGTATGAAGTCTGTTGGGGATGAGAGAGCTTGGGAAGTGAGTCAGTTGTTGTTCGCTGATGATACATCGCTGGTGGCTGATTCATGTGAGAAACTGCAGAAGCTGGTGACTGAGTTTGGAAAAGTGTGTGGAAGAAGAAAGTTAAGAGTAAATGTGAATAAGAGCAAGGTTATTAGGTACAGTAGGGTTGAGGGTCAAGTCAATTGGGAGGTGAGTTTGAATGGAGAAAAACTGGAGGAAGTAAAGTGTTTTAGATATCTGGGAGTGGATCTGGCAGCGGATGGAACCATGGAAGCGGAAGTGGATCATAGGATGGGGGAGGGGGCGAAAATTCTGGGAGCCTTGAAGAATGTGTGGAAGTCGAGAACATTATCTCGGAAAGCAAAAATGGGTATGTTTGAAGGAATAGTGGTTCCAACAATGTTGTATGGTTGCGAGGCGTGGGCTATGGATAGAGTGGTGCGCAGGAGGATGGATGTGCTGGAAATGAGATGTTTGAGGACAATGTGTGGTGTGAGGTGGTTTGATCGAGTAAGTAACGTAAGGGTAAGAGAGATGTGTGGAAATAAAAAGAGCGTGGTTGAGAGAGCAGAAGAGGGTGTTTTGAAATGGTTTGGGCACATGGAGAGAATGAGTGAGGAAAGATTGACCAAGAGGATATATGTGTCGGAGGTGGAGGGAACGAGGAGAAGAGGGAGACCAAATTGGAGGTGGAAAGATGGAGTGAAAAAGATTTTGTGTGATCGGGGCCTGAACATGCAGGAGGGTGAAAGGAGGGCAAGGAATAGAGTGAATTGGAGCGATGTGGTATACCGGGGTTGACGTGTTGTCAGTGGATTGAATCAGGGCATGTGAAGCGTCTGGGGTAAACCATGGAAAGCTGTGTAGGTATGTATATTTGCGTGTGTGGACGTATGTATATACATGTGTATGGGGGTGGGTTGGGCCATTTCTTTCGTCTGTTTCCTTGCGCTACCTCGCAAACGCGGGAGACAGCGACAAAACAAAAAAAAAAAATATATATATATATATATATATATATATATATATATATATATATATATATATATATATATATATATATATTCTGTTTCCCATTTTAGAAAGTTAATACAAGGAGGGGAGGATTTCTGGCCCCCCGCTCCCGTCCCCTCTAGTCGCTTTCTACGACACGCAGGGAATACGTGGGAAGTATTCTTTCACCCCTATCCCCAGGGATAATATACATATACACATACACACATACACATACATACGCACATATACACACACACACACATACATATATATACATATGAAAAATGTAAGAAACAATTTAGAAAACTGAAACTTCTAGCTTGAAATGAATGAAAAAATGAATGTCACATAATGGTTCAACCTCTGGTTATGGGGTAAACCATGGAAAGCTGTGTAGGTATGTATATTTGCGTGTGTGGACGTATGTATATACATGTGTATGGGGGGGGGTTGGGCCATTTCTTTCGTCTGTTTCCTTGCGCTACCTCGCAAACGCGGGAGACAGCGACAAAGTATAATAAATAAATAAAAATATATATATATATATATATATATATATATATATATATATATATATATATATATATATATATTGCTATGAGTCCACGGGGGAAAATGAAACAGGATAAGTTGCCAAGTGCACTTTCGTGTAATAATCACATCATCAGGGGAGACACAAGAGAGAAATACAAGTCAGTTAATATACGCCTTCATTAACCTGTGTACATATATACTCACATATCCAAGCCTATGTTCGGTATCCACTGCTCGAACAGCCTAGATGGCAAGGATGAGCACCTGAGATGGGTGTGGGCCGCCTCCCATGCCCAGGATTCGAACCCAGGCAGGCCCACTATGAATCAACATCACAACCATCACAAAATATATAAGAATCTAATAATAACATGTCTAAGGAAATAAGTTTATCTTAATTATTGCATTATTTGTAACTACTAATTACAATCATTTGCCAATGGAAATGACCAGAACAGCGTGGTTGCCCTCTGTACCACGAACTACACAGGGACGACCTTCCAGTACGA